>NC_052508.1:31793754-32048754 GCF_014356525.2 Nilaparvata lugens | reverse complement strand
TGTCCAAGTCCTTCCATTATAGACGCCACTAGTGGAACTGTGATTTGTCCTATAGTTACATTAGTTGTCAGCTTCCCATTTAATGGGGTAGACCGTCCATCAGCTAAATTGCTGGTGACGTGCTGGTTCTTTCCATATCATCCCTATTTTCCGGAGGACTTCATAAGACCTCGTTACTCATATAATTAGCTTCAGCGCCAGTATCTAGCATGCCTGACACTTTTTACCGCCGATTGTCACGGTGATAAATAGTCTGTTGTCCCTTGATGACTCTTCAATCACAGGAATCCTTTGTGCCGTTCGCATCACTGCTGTCTTGTTTGGAATCTTATTCTCCTTTTGCTCATCACAGGCACATTCCAGTGCTCTCTTTCCGCACCTTTTACATGGCAGGATTTCGGGACAGTTTGATCTCCAGTGCCCTGGTCTCTTGTATTGCCCCACATGGATTCAGACTCACTAAGAGATGGTCTGTTACTAGTAGGGGTTATAACTGTCTCAACCTTGAGCCTTGTAATCTTTTTCGTGTCCTCAATCATGTGAACTCTCGAATTCTGTCTATTCTGTTTCTCCTCTGCTTTTATTTGTTCATACTCCCTCGCGAATTTTTCCAATTCGTTGATACTATGAACATCTGATTGCCGAATATACAATTTGTATCGTGGGAGGAGATTCTTATACACTCTCTGTAATTTATTTTCGTCTGTGAAACCTCCTCGATGCCTCATGAGTGTCAGTACATCTTCGAGAAATTCGTCAAACAATTCACCTCCCCTTTGCTTCTTGCCTGAATTAGATTCTCGAGGTCCTCCTCATAGGTAAGTGGGTAGTAGCGTGATCTGAAATCTGTCACAAAATTGTCCCATGATTTCCACTGGTCACGACGATTACGCATCCATAGAGTAGCTTTACCAACCAGTAATTCAGGCAGCGCGACTAGTAGCTGGTTGCCAGTGAGCCCATAGGCTTGTTGTAGCTCATCTAGCTTTTCCAAGAAGCTGGGAGCATCTGATTGGCCGTCGAATGACAGTCTCCAGCTTCTTACCTTGTCACATACCGCCCCTGGATCCATGAGGGGGTTTGTGTGAATATTGGTTGTAACCTCAGTATGGGTACATGTCACCAAGTGTTTAGTTTCCCCACTGCTTCCGCTCATTATGCCGGGTCTTGGGCTGGGATAACGTACAGCCATCTTCTTATGTTGTTCTACTAACAACCTTCTCAACTTGGCAAGTGTTCCAGATGACACTATGCCCCAATCTTGTAGAAGATTAAAAGCTTCATCCTTTTTCAATCTATAGATCCAGGAAACTCTGGGGTCGGCTATCACCTCGGGGTTTATGTCTTCAACCAACTGATCCTCTATCAGCTCCTGGTGCTGAGCATCTAAAAAAGCCTCGCCTTGTTCACTCATGATGATTCTCACTTCGTTGCCTCGTGCCCCAAGTGCGGGCGCCAATCTATCACGTACACCCTGAGTAGCTTCAGAGGTGGGTGATTGATACCCAGGTGTTGCTCCTGGATGACTTCGCTCAGTCGTAATGTGGGCGGGGTAAGGAGGCAAGTCGAAGTTCCTCTTCCTTCTTCTTTGTGCCTCAGCTGGCGTGAACAGCACCTCCTGGTGCTTCTGACGGCGTGAAGGTCGCTCTCTTCTCTGATGACACCACTTTGATGTAATTTTGTATCGGCCTTACGGCCTTGGTTCCGCTCCAGTGAAGTAGGAAAAGGAAGGACAGACAGGATAGGGACGGCAGACAACGTTCCACTGTGCCCTGGGGAGAAGGAAGAATAGGGACGGCAGACAACGGTCCGCTGTGCCCTGGGGAGAAGGAAGAATAGGGACGGCAGACAACGGTCCGCTGTGCCCTAGGAGATGAGAGGACAGGGATGGCAGACAACGGTCCGCTGTGCCCTGGGGAGAAGGTAGAATAGGGATGGCAGACAACGGTCCGCTGTGCCCTGAGGGAATGGAAAGAATAGGGACGGCAGACAACGGTCCGCTGTGCCCTAAGGAGATGGAAAGACAGGGACGGCAGACAGCGGTCCGCTGTGCCCTGGGGAAAAGGAAGAATGGGGACGGCAGACAACGGTCCGCTGTGCCCTGGGGAAATGGGAGGACAGGGACGGCAGACAACGGTCCGCTGTGCCCTAGGGAGATGAGAGGACAGGGATGGCAGACAACGGTCCGCTGTGCCCTGGGGGAATGGAAGTCAGGGACGGCAGACAACGGTCCGCTGTGCCCTGGGGAAATGGGAGGTCAGGGACGGCAGACAACGGTCCACTGTGCCCTGGGGAAATGGGAGGACAGGGACAGCAGACAACGGTCCGCTGTGCCCTAGGGAGAAGGAAGAATAGGGACGGCAGACAACGTTCCGCTGTGCCCTGGGGGAATGGAAGGTCAGGGACGGCAGACAACGGTCGCTGTGCCCTAGGGAGATGGGAGGACAGGGACAGCAGACAACGGTCCGCTGTGCCCTAGGAGATAGGAGGACAGGGACGGCAGACAACGGTCCGCTGTGCCCTAAGGAGTTGGAAAGACAGGGACGGCAGACAACGGTCCGCTGTGCCCTGGGGAAATGGGAGGACAGGGACGGCAGACAACGGTCCGCTGTGCCCTAGGGTGATGGGAGGACAGGGACGGCAGACAACGGTCCGCTGTGCCCTAGGGAGATGGAAGGTTAGGGATGTACGGCAGCCAACAGGCCGCTGTACAAGGACAGGAGGTCGGGGACGTATGGCAGCCAACGGGCCGCTGTACACGGAGCAGGAAGGTTGTGAGCGGAATGCTGTGGTCTGGAGCTCGTCCGGCGTTTAAATACTCCCGCAAAGTGGAGGGGATGGAGTTGTGCCGCCGCCAGAGGCGGTGGAAATCGTCTTGATGCGCGGAAGATGGTGCGCCATCGGTACCTTCCTTATCTCCGCGGTCGGCTAGCGTTGCTGATAGCCGAGCGTCTTTCTTCAATATTATTAATTATTTAGCAATATTTTCCGTCACAATTTTACTTTGTGACAACACACACACACACCACACACACCACACACACACACACACACACACACACACACACACACACCACACACACACACACACCACACACACACACACACACACACACACACACACACACAGACCAACACCCAAAAATCATGTTTTTGGACTCAGGGGACCTTGAAATGTATCAAAAACTTGAAATTAGGGTACCTTAATTTTTTTTTGGAAAGCAATACTTTCCTTACCTATGGTAATAGGGCAAGGAAAGTGAAAATCTGGTGTGGCGCAATCAACTTTCCTTGCCGTTATGAAAATTGATCACCTGACGCAAGTGTTCATGCGCATCTCAAGTATAGTATTCAAAGATTGATTGATTGAGTACTTTATTTATGTAGATTACAATATATACTGGCTTTTACACTTATATACAATAGCTTACAATACAGAAAAATTATACATGAATTTACAAAATATAAACTAAGAAAATTATTATTAAGCTGTATATTATATGAAAAAAAGCAATTTGTAATAACTATAGATAAAATAGATAATATTGTTATGCATCTACATAAATTGGCGGAGCTTTGGACATATCAATGTCCATTCATCAGAAAGAATATTCGAAGTATCCTTCCCACTAACTCTCTACCAAGACGTTAATTTCATTTATTCAACCAAGGATTTATTTAAAAATGGAAATAATGTAAAAGTTTTGATTAATATGAAGATGTGAGCAAAGAAAAACAGAAAATTAATAAAGTAAGATAATTATATAAGTAAGTAAGAACAAATCATTGATTATTAAAATGGAGTAGGCTGAAAGTAGATCAGGGTAATCAACTTTCAGTAATATACAGCAGTATGCAGTGGATAGTTAAAATAACATGAGTTTATATATTATATATATATATATATATATATATATATATATATATATATATATATATATATATTGTAACATATTATTTTTGATTAGCAAGCAAAATCGCTTAATGAAAAGATTTTAGAGGTCTCGAGCAAACAGCTGCTCTATTATTGCCGGGTGCGATATCAACAAGTGGAAGATTAGATAATAACGGGTATCCTGGCTACTATTAGAACAGCCAAATAGAAAGAATTTCATTTGCTATTTATTGAATTATATAAAATATTGGAATTTTGAGGTTAGGCTATAATACTTACTGGTCGGCAACCTAAATAATCGATCAAGCCGTGTAATTTGAAATTTAGCCAGACACCTTTGGCAAATTTTTGTTGTAAACAAATAGCATTCAACTAGAGGATTTGGTAACCACACGGCATGCTATTGTAAATGGAAAACAACGTAAAAGGCTTATAAAAATTTATTGTATAAAATGAGCATGTACAAAATACATAAAATAAATAAAAATATTAAGGAAGTATGTATATTCATTAAGCGCATGGATACATTTGTAATTTTTAGATGAACCAATCAAATTGCAGTGGCTGATTGGCGGTAATAACGAGTCCATTCAAAAATAACACCCCAATTTTATATAAATGATAAGAATTTATAAGTTATCACTACTCGGTTCATATATTGAATGCAATCTGAGTAATTATAAAATGTAATACATAAGACATAGGTAATAGCCTAGCAGATTGGCACGGACTATTTGATTATATAATGGGGTAGTAGTTGGATATTTAAATAATATGCAAATTTGGAAGACGGGAGTATGATTGTAGAGAATAGGGGTAGATCAGAGCCCACTTGCTTGCCAGATCCCACCATGGAATGCCACTAAATTTATAGAGCACAAGCCCCTTTTTTGTTAAATTGTACGTTTGAAAGATTTAAAGTTAAATTCATCAATTAATTTTCATAAGACTTATTGATGCTGTATTAAGGTGTAAGTCATTCAGAAATTTATTTATTCCCTTGGAGAAGATGACTTTGGCCACCAGAAAACCCAAGATGACAGGAAATTTGGATCCCCACCATCATCTTGTGAATTCCAGCACGTGAGTGATAATTATTGAGAAATATATAAATCTAGGGCGCCCTCAGTACTTCGAGTGAAACAAGATTTAAAAAGCTAGCTCATCGAAAGGTTGAAAATTGAAATTAATATAAAACTTGCGCAAGTCTTGAAAAGTACAAAAACGTATTTTACTAATTAAGAACTATATCAGATTTACATGTCTAAGGATGCACAGATGATAGAAATATTTAAATTTAAGTTAATGTTGTAATATATATATGCTCACTCGATCATTAATTTTATTAGCAACTTGTAAAGATATAAATGAAGCTCATGTTCACTGGATAATTTGATTCATCTAATTTCCACCAGAGGCCGAACCTTTAGCCCTGATATATATATATATATATATATATATAATATATATATATATATATATATATATTTGAGATTTATATTTTAACAATTAATTATTTTTATTAATTTGGAAAGAAGGTATAATTATGAGATTTTATTCGACAAGCAACAGCAAGTCGATAACTGAGCTGCATAATCTAAATGCATATGATTGATGATTCAAGATGCACATGGTAACTTTTCGTGCTAAAAAAAAACTAAAACCTAATAAGTGAGCTAATCTGTGATACTTTTTTTGATATACATATATATTTATTCTTATTTTTACTTTTTTACTTGTTGCTCTATATATATATATTTATTTATTCGTTGATATTTGTGTAATATATTTATATCAATTTTTATGGTGTATCCTTTATTTGTTTCCCTATCTCCATGCATGACCAATCTCGTTATAATCTATCTAGTTACCAGTATTGAAATATTAATAAGATTACCATCCGACTATATTCTTCACCAAATAAGTTGGTTAAGACAGCGATATACAGCATTGATAATCAAATCTTTGGAAATAATACGTTCCAGAGATTTATATAAATTATCAAATATCATAAAATACGACCAGAAGAATCTCAAAATTATAGCATTAAGTTGCAGCAGTGCAAATTCTCGCATCCATACTTGCAGATTTCGACAAATCAGTCACAGAAATTGTGAACTGTTGGAGCGGCCGACATCAGTAACTGGCAAGAGCAGAGAACTACGGGAGCTCCTGGTCGAGCCAGTAAGAAATTGGTTTTATGAGTTATATATTCTAAGAACCACAACAAGGGTTATATATTTTATTATTCATGTTCTAACGACTGCAGCCAAGCAGGGCAACCTGTTATTGAAAAAAAAAATATATATATACTTTATTCTATAACAGGTTTATAGGTTTGTATTTGTGGGATGGGTGAGGGATGGTTGTCAGTTGATCGTTCTAGGGCTGGACAGTTTCAGTCATTTGTTCCAAAAGATATTTTCTTAAAGTCAGGATGAAGCTCACTTGGCTCTTGATGGACCTGATAGTAATGGGGAGTGTATTCCATGCTCGAGAGGCACTAACTAGAAAGGATTTTGTGAAAATAGTAGTTTGATGATTGTGTATCCTTGAAGTACTTTCTCCGGTTCTAGTATGTGAAGCATCTATCCTCCTACCTTCAGAGACAAATTTGAAATCATCTTTGGAATAGTTCGGATTATCGTATTTCAAGATATCTCTAACAAGCTTGACTATTCGAAAAAGCCTTTGATCGGGAGGCTTTAATGTTGAACTAGCAATGTGGGCTGGGGTGATATGAACATGGCATTGGAGAGAGGAGTAGACGAAACCAGAGAAAACTTCTATAAACTTGTATTCTGTGACAAAACGTAGACGAGAGAGTAGACAAAACATAGACAATAATTTTGACAGTTTATCATTCAGAGTGACTTGCATATCGTTAAGAACAGAATTACAATACATTAAATGTGGGAAGATAAGAGATTGAACCAATAATAATTTAATGTTTCTAGGGAGGATATCGTGCATTTTCTTCAATGCGTGCATGGCTGAGAATACCTTTTTCCTCCACCTACTGTCTAAAGTACTTACTTTACTCCCTGAAACATAATACTAAAGTGTCACTTTTTCGCTCTAGGTAGTAAAAAACAGAAAAACTCCCTAGGGAGTAAAAGTGACTCCATTTAAATAACATGGGAAGCATCTCTATTTAAAAAACTTACATGGTAATAGGTTAGAAGGTCTAAGCTCAGATGAGAAAGCGTAATAGAGGTGTCTGTCATTGAGTCAACTGAATTCAATACCACAACCAGAAATTTGATCAACTCATGAAACTCATGTTTGTATGATATTATATTCTTAATATTGAGATGATAAAAATTTATACATTTTAAAAAATATTTTATTCTATTCAAAATACCAGCCAACAAAATATTTTTGATCTGCATTCTGCAATTCAAATCTGAACCGCGTGATCTGTAGTCAGCCATTTTTGGTAGCTCAGCTGATATGATTGTTACAACTTTGGCCGATAGATAGCGCAATCAGCAGTGCCTATCAGACGACCGGTTTTTAGGTTTTAGTTTTTAGGTTATGTTGTTAGGAAACATTGTCACCAATACTTAAGTTATTAGAATGATTTAATTTGCAGTTTCTATAAAAAAATGTAGATGGAGGAAAAATGTTGTGTACATCACGAGCGAAAAATACTTTTTCTCCCTCAGGAAAATTGTTGCCCTCGGCTTCGCCTCGGGCTTCAAACTTTTTCCCTCAGGGAGAAAAAGTCGTACTTTTCACTCTAGATATACAAATAACTATTTAGTGTTTGAAATTTTGATCCTTGAGGTGTCTGTCCTTAAGCGCGCCTCTCCATCAGGAAATACTGAAATGAAGTGCATTTAACGGGTGATTCTCATAGAACATGATCTCATGAACTTATGTCATTGTGCGAAATATCAATGTGAGGACAATTTAGTTGGTGATGATGGTTGAAGCTGAAAATTAGCTGTTTTTCACAATACAAGGAGCATTGTTGTCAGGTGTACCTGGAAATCTATTTGAGGTAGAGCGCTCTTCCTGATCTCAGATTGTAGAGCACAAAAATACGCCCAGAGGGATTTTGAATTGTTCATCTGAATGTTAACAATCGGAAAATATTGTTGATCAAAAACTAAAATTCATCAAAGTTGATTTTTCCTTTAAATTTCACTCATTTTTGAAAAATCATAACTCAGTACTCATTGAAGATAGAGAGTTCTGAATGATCTCATTTTTTCAGAATTTTATAATCTAAAGAAAGGCAAGTGCAATTTTTTCTGTCCGATTACAAGATTTGGCAGAAATAGCTGAAAACTGGAAAATGAGCCAAAAATACGAGGTTTTTGGACCAACCTGTATCTAGTACAAGGAAATTTTGCATGAAGAAATTGGTTCTGGACTTCTCTTATGTACTCAAATAATATATTAAAGAATCAGTACTACAATATAAATTGCAAGCAAACCCCCTTTTTCATGTCTATATTAACTGGACTATAAATAACACTTGTACTTGTACTACTTGCTGAGTGAGTTTACAGCTTGGGAGGCTCACTACAGTCAACCGCACGAAAATAGTCTGATTAGAGTGCATACGGTACAACGTTACCAAATAATAGTTGATCAATCAATGTTCACAGTGGATAAATAATAATTGACCGAAGCGAAGCTGAGGTCTTAGTTTCGACTCGATCGGCTTTTGTTTGTTTGTACCGCAGTTACAGTCGCAGTTATTGTCCGATTTGGATGAAATTTGATATGCAAGTTCTTTGAAACAAGGCGCATAAACGTATGTGTAACGATTTTTGGTAAGACCTCCGGTTATTTTGTGATATTAAAAAACCGTAAACTAACCTCAAACGTTACTTTTTCGTATCCTTGAAGATACAGCAATTCATGTTCCTACTTTTTCGCATATTTGACATCATAAACATTTCTTTAATCTGCAACTTCTTTTATTCATAACTATCAGTTATTATTTTAGTTATTTTTAACTGAATTTTCAGTTTATTAGGTACAATAATTATTGTATTGTATGCATTTTTTGTGCATTTTTGTGTCGCTCTACAGTGTCAAGTCTTTTGTTTTCCTTTAGGTATGAGATCGGAAACCGATTTCTGAGCATTAAAATTCTGTACAGGCATAATAAGCCATAACATTGAATCCACTTTTCATGAAAAACATCATTAGCAACCTCCTGTCATTGTCACCAACAAACTCATCTTATTTAGAATCATTTTCCATCTCACCATTGTCTGTGAGATGATTCATCATCAAAATTGCCTACTGCATATTCCATTTTTCCGTCAGTTGACCGATTTCTTACAATTAGGTAATTATTAGAAAAGTTCTAATAATATATATATATATTGTAAATATGGAGACGATATAAAGGTACCTCCTTGATAAGTCCGGTGTCCCTGCAAACAGTGTCTCTAGCACTTTCAATGGAGAAAATAATAGATGACATGGCTAAATCTTCACAATATACTGTACTTACTGTACTGGCCCTTCTCATTAGATTGAAAGTTGTATTCATGAGCGAGGTCTACTGCTCGCAGAGCTACTAGTTATTTTATTGTTTTTTTTTTTTTTCAATAAACCTGACGGATTGGAAACGTCTATGGGTGTGGTGGGTGGGGAGAAACTCATCTGTTCTATTTTCGTGCCGTTCATGACTACAATAACAATAAGCGCACGATAAAATATTACATGGAGATATAGGTGAGAGACCCAGGAATTGGTTAGCATAGGAGTGATGAGGTTGTCTGCAAGCTAGAATGCTCCTTGGAATAATTTATGTGCAGTTGAAAAATGTGAAGGGAAGAAAGACATTGGAGGTGTAGGTGGTGATAGACAAAGGATGAGCGGGTGTGAAATGGAAAGGTGGTGACAACTAGTGAGGTTGAATTTGCATTGACAATTCGCGGAAACGGAAAGAAGTTAGGACGAAGGACAATGCTATAAGGAATGTTGACAGAAGAGGGCTCACCTCCATTGTTTTGAGACTTCAAGACTACACTAAAGTTCACACTACAGCTATTAATTTGTTTTATTTTTGTCATTGCACAATAATCGTAAAATTGTTGATTATTATTGTTGATTGAACCATTACGCAAAGAAATATATTTTGTGAATTGCAAACTTTGTCAATCACTCCCACAACAATAACCAAGATAATGGTCACTGACTATAGCTCCAAAGAAAGAAAGCTCTGAGACTAGTTAGATAGAAAGAAAATGAGAAAGAGAGAGAGAGAATATAGAATAGAATAGAATAGAATAGAATAGAATAGCTGCCTTTATTTTTACCTAGGAGGGCGGAGTTAGGGCGCAGCCGGCCCTCTCTTACATTTAACTCTCCAATACAATGCTAAATAATTACTAGATTAAACAAAAAAAATTCAGAAAAAAATATATACAATATTACAAACAAGGTGAATAAATATTATTAAAATACAAAAGTAATAATCAATAGAGAAAAAAATAGCAAAACCTAAATTATAATTGAGATATGAATAGAAATTAAAGAATAAAAACTGAAAAATAATACAATGTAACAAAAGAAGAAGTAGAAGTAGAAAAATAAGAAGAAGAAGAAGAAGAAGAAGAAGAAGAAGAAGAAGAAGAAGAAGAAGAAGAAGAAGAAGAGGAAGAAAGAGAAATAATAAATATCGAATTGTTTTGAGAAAAAGAAAAAAGAAAGAAAAACTGACAATGAACCATGAGCTAGGTCCAGCCACCCACACCACCCTTAAACCACCTGAAAACAGCCGCGCCAAACCGACGAGGTTCCTCAGTTAGCCTCAGCTCAACAGGCAATGTGTTCCACAATCCACAAGCCGTCACAAGAAAGGACTTGTTGAACATGACTGTCCTATGAATTGGGACAGCCAGCAGATGGGGACCATGCCGGGTACCACCCCTACCAATGTCACACAAGAAGTGAAAGTCTTCAGCCACGTACTTGGGTGTCTGAGGTTTTAACACTTTATGCAGAAAGAGAACTACATGAAATGACCTACATTCATGAGAAGCTACATTGTAGCTTCATGAGTCCAAGTCGGTCAAAGTATCCAGTCACATGGTCGTCACGTCTGAGGTTGAAGATGAAGTGGACACAGTAGTTATGCGCACGCTGCATCCTCTGTAGTAGTTGAACAGTCATGTCAGTAGTTACAATGTTGCAATAGTTGAAAACCGGGAAAATCAAGGTCTTCACCAACATAACCTTTGTTGAAAAAGGAATAATGTCAGAAATCTTCTTCAACGTCTTGATCCCAGCAATCACCCTATTGCATGTCAACCTCACATGGTTTGTCCAGTCCAAGGTCTTAGTCATAGTGAGTCCCAAGTTTTTCACGTCTGAGCTGTACTCTAATTGTATGCTATTGATTGTAATATACGGTCCATCTGACAAGTCAAGTGTGTTTAGTAGTCTCGAATAACCAACCACGATTGCCTTTGACTTTGTCTCGTTCACCTTTAGCCCATTATTACCAGCCCAATCAAGTAAATGTACTAATTCATCATTCATTTCCTCTACTGTAGTGTTGAAATCCTTTTTATTACAGTGTTTATAGATTTGCAGGTCATCTGCATATAGATGATATCTGGTGGTTAGTAGAGAACTAGTCACGTTGTTTATGTATATGCTGAACAGTAGAGGAACCAAGACCAACCCCTGAGGCACTCCTCTATCAACATTGCGCCACTGTGAAGAGACACCCTCCACTCTCACACTCTGACACCGACCCTGCAAGTAAGACCTTACCCATGCTACAGTGGTGTTTGAAAATCCCAATTGACGAAGCTTATACAAGAGGGTGGGGTGAAAAATGGAGTCAAAGGCCTTACTAAAATCAATTAATACTAGAACAGTTAACATAGCCCCGCGGATATCATCAGCAACTCTCAGCAGAGCCGAGGTAGTACTGTGACCACTACGGAACCCCGACTGGAAATCGCTAATCAAACCAGGGTCATGAATGAACAAACCCAAAAATTAAAACTTTAGGCGCTCATATCTCAAAAAGTAATGTTTGGAAGAAAAATATTTTCCTGTGAAAACTTTTTCATTTTGATAGCTTGATGATATACAAATCGAAAAACTTTGAAAAATATCACGAGTAAAAATTTTATTTTTAGCCTTTGCACAGCCTTAAAGTCTAGAACTTAGCTAAATCCCGAGCTCGGAAACCGGCCCTAAATGTTGCAATTAATATTTTTTAGAGGAATGTGTAGATGCACTCTAATACTCTAATGCGAACAATTACTTGAATTTCCAAGTTGAATTGGATTTCAATATACCGGTACAAACATTAAAACTTGTAACTAGAAGTTTTATTCCCGCTTTTATGAATGAACGAATAAGAGGAAAATTACGAAAAAACGTATAGAATGATGAATGTTTAGATTTATTTCTAATCTTTGTTTCACATATTTAGCCTATCTTCGTGATTAATTTTATCACATCTACTGTAAGTCTTTCGTAAGCTCTGTTCTGAATAATCCAGAAAACCTTATCACGTGGTTTGAAAAATATACACTTTCGAATAACATTTATATAGTTGAAGAATAACCTTGAAATAATTTGTTTCTAGAATGAGAAAATTATCCGTATCAGTTTCGTAATAGCAATATATAGACCTTCATGAAGACAAGAATTTCAATCTTATTATTATCATCACAATTATATTTAATAAGTCTCTATTATACCTGAGACTAGAGGTAGGACAATTGAAAATGAAAATCTGGTGTGGTACACTCACACAACTTTCCTTGCTCATTGAACTGTAAGCCTCATTCTCAAACGAGAATAATTTAGGGGAATAACATCATGACAATTATTGGCGGCAACATATTATTTGCAACTACGATCAGACTACTGTATATGTGTATATATAATTATTGTTTTCAGAGTACTTTTTCCTTCGTGTAAATTGTGAAATTAGATGATTTTTTTTTAAAGTCGTCAAAACAGCTGTTCTACAGATGAAATATCTTGACTATGACTGTGTACTTTTTATAAACTGCTCTACCTACCTACCTACCTCATGCACGAGATGGAGGTTACAAAGTCCATTTCTCAAGGATAGGGTGGACCCCCTATCAGTTTCCCAGAAAAAAGACTCATGCCAGTTGATAGATCTGATAAATAACTATACAGGGTATGAATTTGAAAAAAATCGTTAGAGCCGTTTTTGAGAAAATCGTGAAAAACATGGTTTTTAGTCATTATCCGCCATTTTTCTCAATAATATTACGGAGCTCCTGAAATTTTCCCAGAAATGAGACTCATGCCAGTTGATAGGGCTTATAGATAGCTATCTATGATATAAATTTGAAGAAAATCGTTAGAGCCGTTTTCGAGAAAACCGTGAAAAACATGGTTTTTTCGTCATTATCCGCCATTTTTCTCAAGAATATTACAGAGCTCCTGAAATTTTCCCAGAAATGAGACTCATGCCAGTTGATAGGGCTTATAAATAGCTATCCATGGTATAAATTTGAAGAAAATCGTTAAAGCCGTTTTCGAGAAAACCGTGAAAAACATGGTTTTTCCGTCATTATCCGCCATTTTTCTCAAGAATATTACAGAGCTCCTGAAATTTTCCCAGAAATGAGACTCATGCCAGTTGATAGGGCTTATAAATAGCTATCCATGGTATGAATTTGAAGAAAATCGTTAGAGCCGTTTTCGAGAAAAACATGGTTTTTTAGTAATTATCCGCCATCTTGAATTGAATTTCTTATTGTCGGATCCTCATGGTATAAGGACCTTAAGTTTAAAATTTCAAGTCAATCGGTTGATTAGGAATGGAGTTATCGTGTTCACAGACATACACACATACACACACACACACATACACACACACAGACCAACACCCAAAAATCATGTTTTTGGACTCAGAGGGACTTGAAACGTATAGAAAACTTTAAATCAGGGTACCTTAATTTTTTTTGGAAAGCAATACTTTCCTTACCTATGGTAATAGGGCAAGGAAAGTAATAATATGTACACAAAATATAATCACCATAGTACAAACGAGCAAGATCTTACAAGTACAACTCAAGATCATTGTATGACAAATACCATGAGCTCTATAACACAAACTATTTGATCACATTTCACAATTTGTGTCAATCCTCATAAGATAAAAGACAAAGTTTATATATTAATCAATAACACTATGTCTGCATTGAACCTTGAGTATTGATGTTGTTATTGAATTGTTGACAGATTAAATCATAATTTTACTTATTTGGCGAAATGAAGTATTTATCTTGTCAAGACTCAAATTACTACCTAAATTTATGCGAACTTGATCTTGTGCTAAAACGCCAAGATGACAGCACGATGAAAAAGCAATAATTATTCTTGTCAAATAAGTGGGCTATACTTGTCAAATGAATAATTTGTTGCCAGATACATAAATTAAGTAAAATACATGTTGGAATCACATGTTTTAATTAGGAGAACTTCAATAGTTACAATGATTGACCTCCTAAAGATTCATGAAAGTCCTTACTGGATGGATAAAGTCTTATTTTTCGTTTTTTCTCTTTTTTAATAATATTCCCCAGTCAGGTCTCTTGAATATATGAATTTCAATAACATGAGTAAGCTATAAATTCTTTCACTTGGAGGAAAATTACAATAGAGAATTCAGAGCGTTTTCTCAATAATTTGTTCTGCGTTTTCTGATTTTAAACGTCCAATGAGCAATAAGCAGGATTTCATCATGAATCCTGCACCAACTAGATGTACTAGTATTTTTATGGACTTGTAATGAAAAAATAAGATAATTATGAAAGTAGAATAGTTATATCCAATAGGAATAGGTACCTAGATTATAATACATTGAATAGACTAGATTAGAATGCATGTATTCTAATTATCTTGGTAATATTGACAAAGATTGTTTATTAAATGAATAAATTGCAACAGATAGGACGTTTTCAAGGTTTTCAAGGACGTTTTCAAAACCTTCATCAGAAAAATATTTCTTAAGAGAAAGATTTCTCTTAAGAAAGAGGGGAATTGAAGATATTTCCTTTTTAAGATAAGGATATTTCCTAATTGAAGATTTTCTTTGCTTCTGGGAATTGAAGATATTTCAGCGCCCGTCATGACAATGAAAGGATTTCAAAAACTTCATCAAAAAAATCTTTCTCAAGCTATGCCAACAATAAACAATAAAAGTTTTTCATCTTTTTGGCACTTCCAGAAGCTACCAACTTTGCCGAAAAAAGAATACCAAAAGGAGATAAAGTTGGAAAGCCATAATTTCGGTTTAGGTTTTCGCTAAATGAAAATTATTATTATCTCTGAAATGAATTCAGGTAATGCAGAAAATAATGATACAGTGTTATGAAAGTAACAAGAGAATACCTTCAAATAAATAAAAAAAGTAACATGACAACTATATAACGAGTCTTTTATAAATTCTCTCTCTCCGTCTTCATTCATATTTGTAAATTGTATTATTATCACGGCATTGCTTTATATCTATCACTTTGAATATCCTGTTTTCCCACAAAATATAATAACTATTAATTATCTTGGTAACTCAAATAATTCGCCTGCAACAAGTATTCACAGAAAAGAGCTACAGCATAGAATCATAAAATACTGTAATCTCTACTTCAAAAATGTTCAATCTAATATATATCTAGGCTAAAAATTAATCTCGGTGGATTGCTGAGTTCAAGCGTAGATCAACTCGGGTTTAAAAGATAATCTCGGTGGATTGCTGAGATCGGGATCAGGCTAAAATGTGATAATCTCAGGAGCGAAAATGATGATTTTAGACTCCAACTTAGACCTGCTAGGAGGCAGGTTTAAGTTCGGGATTAAGCTATTAACTTGCTATTGTTTCAATTTTATCAAAATCCATTGTCAAATTGGGGTTCGTCTTTGAATTCTGAACAATTTCATTACCCATAAAGTCATATTTGAAATGTTTTTCCACTAATGTTTAAAATATTATAACATAAGAAAGTGAAAATGAAAACACCTTCAAACAACAAGAAAATTCTATACCTCTCACGAGAAAGGGATCCAGGGGGCCTCCTCCGGAAAATTTTAGAAAAATACCCTCAATTTGGTGTGATTTCAAGCAATTTCTATTTGAAAAACTACATCCTAATAATGAAGTTTCTTTATGTTCAGTGGGCTAATTATTATTTAATTCTTCATAGAGAATAATATATCATAGGCCTATGATATTTCAGTTCATATAACAAATAGAATGGAAATATAATTTTATTAGTCATTCAATTGTTTCAAAAAATAGTTTCAAAGTTATATTCTTCAAACCTATGATTTTCATGATTTTTACTCAAGTGCAAAAAATATTTTGGGGGGGGAGGTATATATCCATCTTCCCAGATACTACTGGAGAATTGTATATCCTCCTGTCCCCGGTGGAAACTACTCTTCAATCATAACATAACTGGGACATTTTGTGGGTACCATAATAAAAAAAAGGTGCTGGAGCATTGTCTTTTCATATCCATGCATGAAACTGAATGAACAATAATTATCAATATGTTATATTGAACTTTCAATTGTTAAAGATGGTAAAAACAAAACTGACTTACTTCAAAAAGATCTTTCTGGTAAAAACAAAACTGACTTACTTCAAAAAGATCTTTCTGAAGTATTCGTTATAAGCAGTTCCATAGAGTAAAGATACTGTTTGAAAGTTACCTATTTATTTGTCTCTGGCAGTACGCACTAGCCCATCCACTGTGTAGCCCATAATTTTATTATCATTCTGATATTCTTTCAAATACATTTTATGGTTTAAACAATGTCTGAAAAAATATTAAATCGGAAGCCAATTCTTTTGACTCAATTTCTATCAGTGGTAGATTACCTTCTACGAATCTAGGCTACGATAGTATCGATGCTATCTATAATTGGTTTGAACATAATATGGAACTGCACCTACACCAGTAATGAATGAGAACTGTATTAAATACGTTGTAATTGTAAGAAAGTGTGAGATGATGATATCTATGTGGGGTTGATTGTTGCTAATTGGAGGCAGCTGCGTTTGCTTTCATTATCACGGGATGCAGAAATAGTGTGCATTGCATAATTGAACTATTAAGTTGAGTCCAGATGGTGATTAGCGACCCTTCGTTTGCGTAATCCTTTCTGTGGAAGTGATTTGTGAGTGAATGAAATGAATAATGGATTATCTTGAATATTTGGATTATTACGAACCAATACCTCAAGTCGGCCAGTATGGTGTCCGAATTTAAAACTGAAGAGAAGTGCTGATTGCTCTCAGATTTTTTGCTGATGGTAGTCCACAGAGAGAGAGAGAGAGCGATTTATGTGAGTACTGCAGCATCATGTCGCATTGTACATAGTGTTGCTATTATTTGTTTAGTAATGAAAAAATATTACATTAAATTACTAGCTGGACAATATGCTAGAAAAAAACTCAATTTTTGAAATAGATGAAAATGAATTTCAAATGAACACCAAAAAGGTGAGGAGTTGTTCTTGTGTTAACTGTAACTACATTTGAAAGAGTTTAGAAGATTATCTAATAGCAGATGATCATTATAATGAGATAGAATGGGAGTAAGTGGGGGAAAAAGAGAGAGAGAATGAGATGATTTTTTCTTCTTCCCCCTTCTCCGTCACACTCTCTCACACACACACACACACACACTCTCTCTCTCCCTCTCAGGCATAATATGGCTTTATTAGGATAATTTATATGGATTTAGATATATGGATTTATTCAGGGCATAGTATGGCTTTATTAGGATAGAGAGAGAGAGAGTGAGGAAGAAGAAAAGAACAAGAAAAAAACGAAAGATGGGAGAGTATGTGAGTGTGAGTGAGAGAGTTCAAAAGCAATACGCAAAGACAGCGTGTGAGAGCCAAAATAGCATTCGAGATGGCTGTTGCCAACATTGTGACAATAATTCCCCGTGGAATCCTCCAGTTGCGCCACGGTCTGGCTAAACTTGAGCGTCGGTCTGGCTAAACCGGCGGATCAAAGTTGCTCTCGACCAAGAGATGACCGGCAGCTAAACTCGATCTCAGCAAACCGATTTTTTAGCCGAGACCAAAGTTGCGCTAGACCAACGTTGCGCCGGGGTTAGCCAGACACGATTTCAGCAATCGCCCCTTAGGGGCGATTGCTGAGATCGGGATTATCTCTTGCGCTCGGCTAAAAACCGGTTTTTGCGCCGCAGATCAAAAATCGGTTTGCTGAGATCGGGTGATTAACCACGCTCGAGCGCAAAAGTTAGCCGACCGGCAATTATCGCAGGGAAAAACCGGTGCTCTAAAAATCGGTTTTTGCTAAGATCCAGTCTAGGCTAAAAATTAATCTCGGTGGATTGTTGAGTTCAAGCGTAGATCAACTCGAGTTTAAAAGATAATCTCGGTGGATTGCTGAGATCGGGATCAGGCTAAAATGAGATAATCTCAGGAGCAAAAATTATGATTTTAGACTCCAACTTAGACCTGCTAGGAGGCAGGTTTAAGTTCGGGATTAAGATATTAACTCGCTATTCTTTTGATTTCATTGGAAACCAATGTCAAATTGGGGTTCATCTTTGAATTCTGAATAATTTCATTACCCATAAGTCATATTTAAAATGTTTTTCCACTAATGTTTAAAATATTATAACATAAGAAAGTGAGAATGAAAACACCTTCAAACAACAAGGAAATTCTTTACCTCGCACGAAAGAGGGATCCGGGGAGCCTCCCCTGGAAAATTTAAGAAAAATACCCTCAATTTGGTGTGATTTCAAGCAATTTCCACTTGAAAAACTACATCCTAATAATGAAGTTTCTTTATGTTCGGTGGACTGATCATTATTTTTAATTTTTCATAGAAAATATCATAGGCCTATGTTATTTCAGTTCATATAACAAATAGAATGGAAATATAATTTCATTAGTCATTCAATTGTTTCAAAAAATAGTTTCAAAGCTATAGTCTACAAACCTATGATTTTCATGATTTTTTCTAAAGTGCAAAAAAATATATTTACTGTTGGGGAGGGGATATATCCATGTTCCCAGATATTACTGGAGATTTGTATATCCTCCTTTCCCCGGTGGAAACTAATCTTTTAATTATAACATAACTAGGACATTTTGTGGGTACCATACTAAAAAAAGGTGCTGGAGCATTGTTAAAGGGACTACGTTTCAATCACATGAACTGTTTTACATACATAATCTTTTCATATTCATGCATGAAAATGAATGAACAATTATCAATACATGTTAAATTGAACTTTCAATTTTTAAAGATTGTAAAAGCAAAACTGACTTACTTCAAAAAGATATTTCTGAAGTATTCGCTATACACAGTTCCATAGAGTAAAGATACTGTTTGAAAGTTACCTATTTATTTGTCTCTGGCAGTACGCACTAGCCCATTCACTGAGTAGCCCATAATTTTATTATCATTCTGATATTCTCTCAACACTCATATTATATATTTTTTTGTTTAAACAATGTCTGAAAATATACTAAATTGGAAGCCAATTCTTTTGACTCAATTCCTATCAGTGGTCGATTACCTTCTACGAATCTAGGCTACGATAGTATTGATGCTATCTACCCGTATAATTGATTTGAACATAATATGGAACTGCACCTACATCAGTAATGAAGGAGAACTGTATTGAATACATTGTAATTGTACGAAAGTGTGAGATGATATCTATGTGGGGTTGATTGTTGCTAATTGGAGGCAGCTGCGTTTGCTTTCATCATCACGGGATGCAGAAATAGTGTGCATTGCATAATTGAACTATTAAGTTGAGTCCAGATGGTGATGAGCGACCCTTTGTTTGCGTGATCCTTTCTGTGGAATTGATTTTGTGAGTGGATGAAGTGAATAATGGATTATCTTGAATATTTGGATTATTACGAACCAATACATCAAGTCGGCGAGTACAGTATCAGAATTTAAAACTGAAGAGAAGTGCTGATTGCTCTCAGATTTTTTGCTGATGGTAGTCCACATAGAGACTGGCGATTTATGTGAGTACTGCAGCATCATGTCGCATTATACATAGTTTTGCGGCGATAGCTATTATTTGTTTAGTAATGGAAATAGTTATTTGTGCAACTAGTGCGCAAAGTGACAGTTTGCTGCACCGAAAGAAACGTTTACGCCCGAGCCGTAGGCGAGGGCGGAATGGCTTCTTGAGTGCAGCAGAGAAACTTTGCTCACGTATTTCACATTAAACTTTTCCTACAGTTACCATTGAATATGAAAAATGAATAATTATGGGTAGAATGATGGCTGAAATCCATCAAATGTTTGTGTGTGTGATGCTGTTATTAATAACAATCTTAATTCATTTAAAAATTAATAATCCAATTGAAGTTGGAAATTCTCAGCCAAAATTCTCATTTTTATTCATTCAAGAATCAGAAAAAATACAGATAGAACAAAAAATTCACATTCAACATACACGCCAGCAGCTTGTTGGCTGAACCGAGCTGCAAAATGGCTGAACACAACAAGATGGCTGAACCGACAAGCGCGCGACCTAGCGGGAAGAATCGTACCTAAGTTTGTTTCATCCAGCTAAAAATTACTGAAACACGATTCAGAAATTTAGACTTTTGCTCAAATTACCGAGAAAAATGCTCAATGTAAACTGAGAAATATTTATAAAAATAACATAGACAACAGTGAATATTTATTGTAGTATTGTTAAGTTTTTTATTATTTCTATTTATATGAATATCGAACGGTAATCATTTAACCTCAAAATTCGAATTTCATAAAGTATATTTGCTACTTTTCTCATTTCTTGCAGTTGAAATAATAATAATTATTATTGATAATTATTATCAATAGAAAATAACTATTATTTATTATTAAATGATGAGAATTTGTAAATGATGATTATTTAATTATGATTTAGATGAACATTATTCTTGTTTTGGATTTCTAGATTGGGATTTTATCATAAATGTAGGGTAGCCATTGAATTATTCTCATCTAAATCTAACCACAGTCATTGTTACCAACTTAATTTTTGTTTTTGTGCACTAATCCTCCATTTAACCCACCAACTATTTTGTGTTGCCATGTTGCAAATCTGGAGTGCAGAAAAGATTTTTCCCGCACTAGAGCGGAAAAGTGAATCTTTGCATTCTGTAATCAGTGCAGGAATCGTCACTTTTCAAGGTAACTGTAGGAAATATATTAAATTAAATTCTTAGCTGGACAATACGCTAGAAAAAAACTACATTTTCGAAATAAATGAAAATGAATTCCAAATGAACACCAAAAAGGTGAGGAGTTGTTCATGTGTTCACTGTAACAACATTCGAAAGAGTTTAGAAGATTATCAAATCACAGATGATCATTATAACGACGGTCAAGAGAGGATCGAGACTGAAATAGAGAGAGAATGGGAGTAAGTGGGGAAAAGAGAGAGAGAAAGAGATTGATTGATTTTTTTCTTCTTCAATATGCCCTATTAAAGGCATATTATGCCTGAGAGAGAGAGAGAGAGAGATTGATTGATTGATTGATTATATGCCTTTATTAGGGCGGAATTAGGACTCCTGGTCCTCTCTGCCACACAACCCTTTACAAAAGAAGACAAATTTACATAAGAACAGAAAAAATAGATTACATATCATGTAATAAGATTACATAAGATTAATATAAGTAAATAAAACTCTTAATCAAAATACAGTTTAAAAGAGAATTTTAAACTTTATTTATTTATACAATTAGAAACAATATTTCAAATTCCACTAGATAAATCCTAAAGGAAAACCTCTTAGAGAGAGAGAGAGAGAGAGAGAGAGAGAGAGAGAGAGAGAGAGAGAGAGAGAGAGAGAGAGAGAGAGAGAGAGAGAGAGAGAGAGAGAGAGAGAGAGAGCGAGAGAGTGGGTGGGAGGGGAAGAAGAAAAAACAAAAAGAAACGAATGATGGGAGAGTGAGTGAGTGTGAGTGAGAGAGTGCAAAAGCAATACGCAAAGACAGTGTGTGAGAGCCAAAGTAGCATTCGAGATGGCTGTTGCCAACATTGCAACAAAAATTCCCCATGGATTCCTCCAGTTGCGCCTCGGTCTGGCTAAACTTGAGCGTCGGTCTGGCTAAACGTGGGGATCAAAGTTGCTCTCGACCAAAAGATGACCGACGGCTAAACTCGATCTCAGCAAACCGATTTTTTAGCCGAGACCAAAGTTGCGCTAGACCAACGTTGCACCGGGGTTAGCCAGACCTGATCTCAGCAATCGCCCCTAAGGGGCGAAACTTACATTAGAAACGGAAATTTTCGGAAACTGTGTTTCCTTCCTCAACCGAGCAGTGAGTGGGTACAGTTTGAAATCGAATGGTCGTGACCACAGAGTACGCACGGGAGAGTCAATTGTACAGCAGAGACCACAGATTACGTGGTGCAGACGGATGGAGAGAAAAAGGGTACAGATTCAGGGGACATTATGGAGTATTTAGGGGGCGGTTACAAACGGGATATTTGAGATTTGAGTGGGTTATGAATAAGGAAAGGTGTAGCTTATGAATTGATAGAAAAGAGGAGATTTAAAATTAGAAATCAAAAAAGAATTAGACTAAAATTGGAGAAAGGAATTGTAGAATTGAACTTGAATGAAATTTATTTTTCATTTTTATTGAACATTCAATATATATTTTGATATCTGTGGAATTTAGTATGATATGATGAATTTTATTTCAATTTATTTAAACAGTTGGTGTAGAGTTGATAGCTATGGTACTATTGCTGTCTGTTGAGACCAGGACTGGAAGTAGCTCCAAGCACCCAAATAAAAGCCAATTCTTTTGTCTTGACATCTATGGAGGGGGCTGTGGGAGGGAGGGTGCCAAGGACTTTGACTTTGAAGCATTGGTCAAAGTTCTTGTTGTGCTCAGAGCCATGGGTAGGGATGGGTAGGGAAGTATTATTTTTAAAGGAAGCCCTGTGATTGTTGATCCGGAGGTTTAGGGCAGTGGTGGTTTCACCTATGTAGAAGGCAGGACAGAAGTTGCAGGAAAGGAGGTGGATGCAATTTTTGGAGATGCAATTACTGGATTGATGGATTTGGTGGGTGTAGTTGGTGATAGGACTGGTAAAGGAGATGGAAAAATCAGTGATAGGACAAGTTTTAGAGCAGGGGCGTTTGCAAGGTAGGGTACCAGGTGAAGTTGGGATTTCATCAGAGGTGAGTGATTTGTTTTTACTGAAAATTTTCTTGAGTTTGGGAGGTTGCTTATAAATGAGGGTGGGTGGCTGCTGGAAAAGGTGTTTGGTAGAGGGATTGGAGGAGATGACATGGAACAGATCTTCAAGGACAGGTTTGAGGTTTTCAATTTAAGGGAAGTAGGTGGGAGGTAGGTGATCACCCCGACACAACATATTATTATAGTGGGGTATCATAGATTAGGACTAAATTTACTATTGGCAACTTTTTATGTATAATATAATGATTATGTATACATGTTTTGTCGATAGATTCCTCTGGTTGCAATTCATTAGCAATCAGAGAAATTATTATTATATAATACTGATTCAGCAATAGGAATATACAAGTCCTGACTCCACCTAATAGATGATATCATATATTCATTTCAATCTGAAACCTTTCTTTTCTTTTCTTTTCGTTACAGTATTCTTAAAAAATTAACTGACTTGTAATAATTTAACAGAGAATATTCAACATAACTGGACATAATAACATGAATTTTCATAAAACATTGATCAAATTATAAGATTTATTCTGTAATGATGTCGGTACCTATAGGAGCTGATGTCTCTCCAGAAAAGAACATTTCTATTAGCTAGCTAATAGAACTGATGCTACTGTTACTGAACATGTTTCATAAAATCATTATTCGAAAGAGGTCTACGAATATATATTTGATTGATTTAAGGAAATACGGGGCTTTAAATAGGAATAAATTTATCTGGATGGCTTCTTTTTTGTTCAATTAGTATACAACCTTATTGATTATTTGAAACAAGTATGGTTTCACTCTAATTGCTGGAAATTGAAAGCAATGAATGTGTGCAAACCAATGAATATTCAAAAATGACAAGTCTTTTCTTCTAAAAAAATAGTTTTTTCAAAGGAATTTTAGAACATGAAACATTTATTCAATATCCTAGATTCTATAGATAATAACATTAATAATTAGTCTCCGTAACAACTGTTCATTCACCTCTCAAACAGTATCATGGATAAAATCACTCTGACCTTGTGACAAACTCTGGACAAATTCTAATTTGCAAATTCAAATGACTATGGACAAGATTGGTTAAGATATGCATAAACGAAGAAATTTACTGAATACTACACAAGGACAGGAAAGAATCTAAATTTGAAAAGATTAAGGCCAAGAAAATAGGCTACAGGAAAGAAAAAAGACACAATTATGGACTCTTACCATACACTGCGTAGAGATTATGCTATTCTGAAACCCGGCATAACACAGGATTCCTAATCATAACATAGTGCCAGGGAATGCCCTTTCATCATATGAGTATTATTATTATTATTATTATTATTATTATTATTATTATTATTATTATTATTATATTATTATTATTATCATATCAGTAAACAACCTTTGAATACTAACACATCAATGGTGACTTTGTGCTTTGTTTTCTTCGAGAACATAATTTTATTCATGGGTTCATTTGTTTCAACAAAGCCATTTTGCTTACAAAAGTCGGTCATGTTCACTAGATAAGGCTTTGCATACACCTTTTCAATTTACAGTTGAAAGTTAAATCGTCAACTTGATATAAAGCAAGATTCATTTTGTTTACATTGTTCCTAACCTCTACAGAAACCTGTCTCATGTAAACATTCACTTTATTTACTGTTTTCCTAACTTTCAAATTGGCAATACTACATTCTTTACTGTTGACTTTCAATAAAGACAATTCCCTACCTACTGCTTTACTCAATTCTACTATTTCACTAGGATTTACTTTTTCAATAACAATAACTAGGCCTACATTATCTGAAACTTGAAATAATTGATCTTTTAACTCAACAGTACTATCATCCTGCTTTAATTTGCTTTCATCTTCATGATTATCAATCAATGTTTCATGTGTATCTTTTAATAGAAGGTTTATACTAACCTGCTCTAATCTTATACTAATACATTCTTGCTTCATCTCATCAAACCTAGCATCTTGTCTATCAAACTTTTGTGTTAAATATGCTATAAGATTTAGATCATTTTTAATGTTTGACATTTTGTTAGTATGCACAAATATCTATTCATTAGAACTTGATTCCCCTTGATTTGACCTCACATTCAGCAGCATTCCACCACTCATAAAATATCAAGATATCAGCCTACACATAATTTTTATAACCAGGGATTTCATGGTATACCATTTGGGACATATTTATTTTGTAATTCGGTCCCACCACAGGGGTACATTTGATGTGCTACCAATTTATCCTAATAGGTTGGATAGCATTCACCTATCACCTAAGGAAAGTCATCGGTTCCTAATAAGCTAATATCTTGATATATCATGAATGGATCTAATGCTTTTGAATAAGAAATCCAGTTCAGAGCAAATTAAATTATAATTTATTAAAAAATGATTCAAAATTTTCAGTTCACACCAGAACAAATATTCATACATGGATCAAACATAGATTGGACATGATTGAGGTTACTAATATGTTTGTTCTGTTCATCAAAACAGATTCCAACAGCTTTATTCACAAAAACTCAGAAATTATTACTTCAAAATCAAAATTCAAATATATAACTTATAGATTAAGAATACTCTTATCTATCGTTTACAGGTTTCAAAACAGGCTTATGGCTTTCAACATTAAACGAGAAATTCAGCACAACATGAAAAGAAAAATTGAAAACTACATTTCATGTATGTTTAATAACATCAATAAACTTTACAAAACATTTAGATCACAAATAACACATCTTAGATATTTTAATTATTTAGGAAAATTTCAACAGAAGCCAACACTCCTAACATAAGCCAGCCATTAAAAAGTTTGAGAGAGACAAGTAGAACAAGAAGCCTTTCTGGTGAAGCCGAGACACGTCATCATCGATTGCCAATTAGCAAAGAACACAAGTCTACAAACATTATATTTATTGATTTCAATAAAACTTTATTATTAAAGTTATTTTAAATTTAATTAACCTTTATATTGTTTAGAATTATCTGTTTATTCAGAAATATAACTTTGTTACAGTGATTCATGCAGTGGAATGTTCAACACTAGTATATATGATAAATTCCCTGTGAAAAGTTTAGTCCCTATATCGATTACACCGATATTTGCTATCAAGTTTTATTAATATTTTGAATATCGAATTGAAGATTCAATTTTAATCAAGAAAAAATGCAATATAACAATTTATATGATTTTTTTTGTAAAATTTCACAGTGTTTCATATTTTGTTTTACATTTATAAACATGCAATATAATAATAAAAACTTAAATTTTTGTGTTGAAATTTTTCTATGTGAAAAATATAACATTGTAGTTCCTCAGAACATCCAACATATCCTAAGACATGCTCATGATATGTCCCTCGAACATTTTCAGCATATGTGCAAATATCTCAAATCAACTTTGACAATGACATTCTGTGGTACCTCCCGAGAACATGATCTGCACATTCCTTTGGTAGACTGTGATGTTTACAGAGCATGAGGAACTTATGTGAGATTTATTGTAAAATTTGACTTATATAGTGCTATATAAATCTGTTCAACATTCATCTAATATAATATCTCATATCAGAAAAAAAATTGTGTTAAAATGTATCTCTGAGAATATTCTATGTAGGTCCTCTGAACGTCCCACATAACCTGGGACGTTTATAGAATGTAGGGAACAAAAATAGAATGTCCCAGGGAGGGACAGCACATACAACATGTGCTGTATTGTGTTGTGAACATAGCACCTTGTGGTGTATGCCTTTGGCCCGGGGCACGATGGGGCACAAGCGAACTTGAATGGAGTCTTTTCCCATTATTTAAAATAAAATAAATACAAATAAAAACGGTAAAAAATTACTTCTTTAGATATTAATAGCATTGATTTCTGTATTCCACTGTACTTGATTGTCTATCCCGTACCTATTTCCAGGACATTCTATATTAATAAAGTACCTATATAGTTGACTGTTTTAAATCAAATTGCAAAATAATATAAAAGAGTACATAAACACTTTAGTTAAAAAAAATAATAATAAATATTAAAAATCTCAATAACAAATAAAGTTAATCTCATTCAAACATCTAGCACCAATTAGTGCTAGACTTAAAATGGGGAAAAATAAGCCAAGCAGCCCAGAAAATAATACAAGATCCCTTATTGCAGATAACAAAACAAGATCTCCTGCTCTTATTACAAATAACACAACAAAATCTCCTGCTCTTATTGCAAACAATAGAACAAAATTTCCTGCTCTTAAAGCCACAATGGATGAAAAAGTCGCTCAGTTGCTGAGTAGTCAAATCGAGCTGAATGAAAAATTAGAATATTTGTTGAAAAAATCTCAGGAGGAAGGGATAGGGTTGCGGAATGAAATAAAATCTCTCGAACTGATAGTAAAAATGCAAGAAGAAGAGCTTTTAAAGGAAAAATTATGAATCTGAAAGGCTTGTGTCATTCAATGGTGGAAGAAATACAGAAACTAAAATCAAAAATTGAAAATAAACTGAAATAAAATAGAAGAGAGTTGTTCAGAAAATAAACAGAAGTTACAGTGAGGTTTTGAAGTCTGCATCAAAAAATAATTCAAGGATGAATAATATAAGGGAAGGTTCGAAGGTTGAGTCTTGCTTCTCACATCAAGCCATGGTCGAGAATGCAGTAACATATTTGATGAAACGCTAAAACATAGGTATAACCGTTCAAAGTTTTTACAAGCCTGGTGCACCAATAAAAGCAGTCATTGAGTCAGCAAGAGAGAAAACAAAAGACTTCGGCAAGAATGATTTTCTAAAGGTGCGTACAGATACACGCGCCTCCAACACGCTCCGCCCTCGCTCCTCGCTCCGCAATCGCTCCTCGCTCCGCAATCGCTCCTCGCTCCGCAATCGCTCCACGCACGCTCCGCGATTGCTCCGATCATGAACGTTACGGGAGATGTTAGCTCTTCTCGCGTTCCACTCTTGCTCTTGATCATCAATCGATCTGCTCGAGTGACGTTCGATTGCGGAGCAGAGCGAAAGTCTGTACGCACCTTTATAGTGCTGGGCGGTTCAAATAACATAAATGAACCAAACCTGGACCACATTCCTGAATGTCACAAATAACTCTACCCCATTATTCTCTAAGATCAATTTACTGTAGGGAAGCGCATCGAAGTGGGGGAGTCTGTCTATTTTCTAAAAATGATAAAAGCATTGAAATACATAGTCTGGAGTATATTAAAAGGTTCTCTGTGGAGATGGATCTGGGAGTGACAGGGGTAAGAGTGAAATTTGACAAAAATTTCGAAGTAGCTGTGCTAGGTATTTACAGGTCACCTAACGGGGATTGGGAAGATTTTTGTGAGTTGTTCAACGAACTCTTAGAGATTTTGTTATTCGTTATTCAAACGGTACTTGTAGTAGGGGATTTTAACACAAACTTTGCAACACAAAATAAATGACGGAGGTTGATAAAAAAAAAAACAAATCACATACTCTTCTAAATGAAAATACTTACTTACTTACTCCTCGGCTCTACAACCCATTGAGGGTCTTGGCCTCCCGCAGTATGCCTCTCCATTCGTCCCGATTTTGAGCTTTCCTTCTCCATCCTCTGATACCCATCTGCCTCAAGTCATTCTCCACGTCGTCAATCCAACGCATTCTTGGTCTTCCCCTCAGTCTTCTTCCTCCAGGATTCATTCTGTGGACTTTCTTTGCACTCCTTGAGTCATCCATGCGCTCCACATGTCCTAACCAACCTAGACGTCTCATTTTTATTTCAACTACAATGTCTGGGTTGTTGTAGAGCTCTCGCAACTCTTGGTTAGTGCGGATCCTCCACTCTCCATCACTATAGGTGGGTCCGTAGATTTTTCGGAGGATCTTTCTTTCCCAGACATTGAGTATGGTCTCGTCCCTCTGAGTAAGTACCCAGGTTTCTGCACCATATAGTACGGCTGGTCTTATGACAGTGTTGTAAACTTGCACTTTTAGCCTTCTTGAGATAAGTCGGGAATTGATAAAAGTTTTTAAAGCATAATAACATCTATTCCCAGCTGATACTTTAGCTTTGATATCTATTGGGACTTCGTTTTTTTGTGTTATTACAGCTCCCAGATATTTGAATTCCTCAACCTTCTCAAAACTACTGTCTCCAAACACAAAACGTCTTTCATTCCCTTGGGTATTTTTTCTACTATTGTGCATATATATTTTTTCTTATTATTATTAATTTTGAGACCTGTTTGCTCAGATCCAGTCTTAAGTTGGTCAAATCCTTCCAGTAGGGCTCTTTTATTTCTTGCTAGTAGGACCACATCATCTGCGTATGCCATGTATTGTAGAGTCCTATCCATGATGGTTCCATTTGGGTTAACTGTCAAACTCCGTATAACCTTTTCCAAACTAATATTGAATAGCATGGCCGATAATACATCTCCTTGTCTAAGTCCATTACTTGCCAAGAAACTGTTGGACAGGCTTCCCTGGATCTTCACTCTGTACTTTGTACCTTTCAAAGTCTAAATGAAAATGAATAAAGAAAAATACATGAAAATATATAGAAAAAATTAATTAAAAAGAATAACATAATATATCTAATAGAGTAATAATAACATAAGTAATAATAACATCCAAGTTTATTTTTCACTTTGGGCTGAAAGAATGGGGTTTTGACAGAGATTTTGATGTTAAGACGTAATTTTGAATCTGAAAATCATTATTTTGAAAACGAAATTCCAGAGCACGAATATCATCCTAGATTGATCATGGTAGCGTGAATCACGCAAATTCTCAAATTTAAATCTAAATTATTCAATCTTGATTTTTTCACCATTCTGAAATATATATAATCAGCCGACAGTGATAAATATTCTATTGGAACACACAAAACTACTGATTGCAACTTATCTAGTTCTAGCAATAGCAAAACAATTTCTTATCAAAATGTGTAGGTGTGAGAAAAGTGGGGAACTCCTCTTGGCAGCCTGGGAAACAAGTGGATGTCCTTGAGCAACTTTTCCCCCTACCATACTATAATATGAGACATGCCATGCCACATATCGTTATTACAGACTAAAGTGATCATTAACACATTCTTAGAATAATTAGAAAACCAGCAGACCTTGATATTGAATTATCAAGAAAAATAGCCGAAGTATTATTTTTTTTCATTTCATAGTTCATGATAAAAAAGAAGAAATATTTTTTCAACTGCAATACCAGATAATACTAATCTACACTGTTTAGCCCCCCTCAACAGTCCACTGAATTTTTAGTTTTAGTTCTGAATGGATAGTAATGCATCTAAGTATCATAATAAAGTAATTAAATTGTGCCAAAACTCAGATTAATTGCGCCCAATAACTGAGTTGGAATTGATTAAGATTTAGTGTGACGTAAACAGACAGACGCGGCACCTAATATTCGACATCGACTAAATCAAACGACTTCAGCATAAATACTCGTGTTCAAAATTAATCAATTTTCAGCGAGTAACAGATTAATATGACCAAGAAGATACAGCATCCAGATATTGTGCACGAGAGTTGTCATGTCTTCATGATTAGTTCAAAAACTTTTCAAACGACCCTCAATTATTTATATTTAAAAAATATATTTTCTGAACTGAATACCGTATAGCAAAGATCAAAAATAATTATTAAAGAATGTATTTAATAAATTGAATAATTTCAATGTAATATAATATAATTTATGAATAATTTAATTAAATAAATTGAATGTATATGTAATAATAAAAAAATGAATAGATTGAAGTAATTAATAATTTAATGTACAGTGCTTGGTTACTTTAGTAATAATATCGGGGCACCGAGCTTCGCTCGTTATTTATTTATAAACTATTTATAAACAGAACACAATTCTTTAAAATGATTGGGGAAGGACTAAGAGGCACAACCCAAAACTGTTTCTTCCCCGAATTTTGATTTATATACCATAAATAGTCCAGAAAGTACTGTAGGTAATGTTCCATACACTTGAATTCAGGTTCAAATTTCAATCCAAACATTTTGAAACTAAAAGGTTCTAATTTAGATTGTTCACAAACCAAATTGAATAACAAAATAACACTCACTAATCACTTGAAATTGTCAAATAATAATGATAAACTTTGAAAATGATATACTCTAGTTTAGAATGATTATCATGTCATGTCTACAAATCAGATTATTTTGATCAAGTCGATTAAAATTTCTGGATAATATTTCTCGATGATTGATTACACAGCTGGAAATAATTCTGTTTTTCTCCCACACAATAAGCATTTTCTAGCTGTTTCGACAGACGACGAAATTATCATCTGTTTTTCGAAGGATGAATAATTATTATCCTTTTCATGCCTTTCAGCGAGTTTTCCCAGGGATGAGACCTATTGCAATCAAAATTTTATATCATAAATCTACTAAGTTTCAAATATCGTGAAAACCGTTATAGCGGTTTTCGAGATCTGTTGAGCATAAATAAACAGATATAAAAATATAATCAGAAATTACTGGCTTAATATAATAGGATACAGAAATTTCTCGCCTTATATAATAGAATATAGAAACTGTTACTATCTTATCTATTAGATTAAAAAGTGACAGCAGCAGAAGCTCAGTACGATATTCCAGTTGGTAGGGTGACCGCTTGAAAATAGCTGTTGTAACTATAATATTGTGCTTAAGCTTGGGCCAAAACGAAAATCCACCAAAGACACGTAATTAAAGATGAGAAAAATATTGAACAGCTACCGTACCCAAGTATATCAGTTACAATTCTCCCTAGTCATTGAAGGCCTTGCCATATGCCATGTGTAGTTCTGTGAGACCGCCTTCAATGTAATTTATAATGTGTATCATTGTCTACGTTTCTCCGGTAACTATCACCAATCATACTTGGTAGTGGTTCAAAACCATCCGGAAACAGTAGATTCATTCATCTCGTATTATAATCCTTCTCATTACCGATTACAAACCTGAGGCATTTTACCCATAGTAATATGAGAAGTGAAGTACGGTACCTAATATTGAAATCGTTGTCAATACTATACTAATTATTACTTTTCAAATAACTAGTCAGCGTGTAGAAGACAATATAAGGGAACATACATATTCATCTGAACCTGGTTTTCAAGTCAGAGTGAGCTAATATGTTTTGTCAACATTGTTTAACTATATAATGAGCAATTAAGTACCTCCTACTCTTCTTCATAGTACTAATTATTTCATTCATTCATAGAGAGATGGATGAATTATGAAAAAAAATATTCATCGGAAATTTCCATTATCCAAAGTGTTCCATTTCAGTCTCAATAATCAGATCAGAAAAATATTACAACATAAAACTTAATTATGGGTTATTGAAAGCCAACTAAAAACTGGACAGAAATATTGGTTCATAAAATTTCTCTAATTAAAAAACCGGATTCATAAAATTCTGACATACATGCATCTGTAGCTGTAACAAATAACTCAATCAATCAACTACGTGTTTTTTTCTACTAAGACCTTGAAAATATTCAAAAAATAATATTTAGCTATCCAGTTGTCAGTTACAATTGACATTTGGAGAATTTGTTTCTTCAATTCATTTCATCCAAGACGTTTTAATGAGCTGTTAATGAATTTTGAAATTAGATTAAGATCAAGTTGAATGCTTATAAGAAGACAGGATCATAATCATAGCCCATCAATAAAGTTTTTCAGAGTTACTATTATATTCACATTATCTCCCAGTTGTTTTATACATATAGGTACTAATAAGGTACCTATGTACAGTAACAAACTTGACGTATATATCTTATCATATTTCATTTTCTCCATTCTGGACTCAGCTATTCTATTTTTCCTCAACCTTTTTTTATTAATCAGATAGACAGGATACTCTATTCATCATGATGAGAAATCTGTATTAATGGCAAAAGACTTAGATCGATTTTTTTTCTGCTTGGGTTGAATCAGTTTCAAATCCATGGCAAACACTACCAACTAATGAGATCTTGAAAAGTAAAGAGTCGTATTTTGTAAAATGATTCAAAATTATATGACTACGATGACTATGCACAAAGTAACAAACGTTTCTATCTGACGCCGCTAGGCATGCGCCAATCACGTACTTTCAAGTACAGACGTGTTCTCCTATACAGTGGCTTTCCAGCTGTACCAGCGAAAGTGAAGTCGCGCGCTGGGCATTGTTGCAGCATTCAAGTTTAAAATGTGTTCTGCAATTGAAAATCCCGCGAGTTGTGGGGTCAGATCAGAAATACAGTTTTTGTTAGTCAAAAAACTAAAACCAATTGAAATTTATCGACAATTATTGTGCAAAGTGTATGGAAATGACATAATGAATGGAATTTCGGTGTATACAGTTCAAAAATGGCTGCACTAGCGTTTATGACAAGAAGAGTGGACGATCGAGCGTTGTCACAGATGAACTGGTTGCCAAAGTCAATCAGAAAATTCGGAAAAATATCCGCTTTAAAATAAGTCTAGACCTTGCTCCAAGTGACTTTCACTTGTTTCTGAAAATGAAGGCTTAGTTAGCAGCTCAGCACTTTGGTGACGACGACGAGTTGCAGTTGTGTGTCTCAAAAGTAACAGACGGCCAAATTCTGGAACGGAGGACTTTCAAAGCTTGTCCACCGCTATGATAAGTACCTCAATCTGTTTGGTGATGTGATTAGTTTATACATAGGTGTTTTACAAACAGATACATGCTGGGATTATGAAGACAAAGTACTCTTCATATTTGCAGAAGACATAGGTACATTATACATGATAAATTATAAATAATTATTACTAATTATAACAAGGAGGGGCCCCCTAGTTTGAGAATTTTAACCAACCATTTTTTCACATCACATGATAACTGATTCTTCTTCAATCAATCTTCATTTCTGATGAATCTCCATTCATTATTGAATGAACTAGGCAAATGTGACTTTCTGGTGCTGAGAATATAATGTAGAAATATCTCTCCAAACACCAATTTCGAAACAATCAATTCACAATATTGCATCTAAAGGTGCGTACAGATTTACCCGCCGCGAACATGAGCAATTCACTTTTAATCAGCTGATGCCAAAGCTGTTTATATCTTACCGTTTCTGTAAAAATACAGATATAGTCAGCTGATTAAAAGTGAATTGCTCATGTTCGCGGCGCGTATATCTGTACGCACCTTAATAGCCTTCAAGCTCTCACACTGGAATGTGTTTCGAACTTACAATAGTGAAGCACTTACAGTCTGGTAGAACAATAGAAGAACTTACAATATGGTATATTCATTCCGTACTCATACTCAGTACTTATCGATCAATCTCCATCTGTAAATACTGCCTCTTTCTCACCCAATTACAAATGCAGTGATAGCACCCCACCCAATGACCGCAGGGTATACTCAACCTGCTGGCTTCATATTGTGTGCAAAACAAACAGACATTTCGCCCATTACCAACAGTTAATTCCTCTTGCTCGTTCAAATCTGCCAGCAGGTGAGTAACTTGCTGATCGACAAACTCTGCGGTACACATCTCGAAAGGTGTGTTTGGGTTGAACGATTTCACCACAAACCTGTACTCCTTCAAAGATTCATCAACCAACTCATTCTGATTTTCAAGTTGGTTTGTTTCTGTTTCTTCAGTCGTTTCTTCATGAAGAATTCCTACTGTCCTATTACAAAACATTGTGATCAGACTTTAAATAAAAAAGAATAGAGGTAATTATTAATCTATGAATGAAATGAGAGCATGGATGCACCAAACCCTACCAAGCTGATGACCTTATGCTGATGTATCATTATAATGATGACAGAAGCCTCGATTTAAACAAATAGAGAGAGAGAGAGAGAGAGAGGAGAGAGAGAGAGAGAGAGAGTGATGAGATTGATTGAGTACTTTATTTATGTAGATTACAATATATACTGGCTTTTACACTTATATACAATAGCTTACAATACAGCAAAATCATAGATTAATTTACATAATATAGACTAAGAAAATGATTATTGAACTGCATATGATATGAAAAAAGCAATTGGTAATAGCTATAGATAATATTGCTATGCATCTACATAAATTGGCGGAGCTTTGGACATATCAATGTCCATTCTTTGGAAAGAATATTCAAAATATCCTTCCCAATAACTCTCTATCAAAGAGAGAGAGAGAGAGAAAGAGTGAGTGAGTGAGATATTAATTAATTGATTAATTGCCTTTATTAGGGCGGAGTTAGGACTCATGTTCCTCTCTGCCACTCAAACCCTAAAGCCCGTTTAGTGCGTAAAGTGTGTGCCTAAGCATTGGTGTATTAATTTGTGTGTGTGTGAGAGAGAAAGAATGAGAGAGAGGGTGTGAGGGAGAGGGTGTGAATGAGAGAGAGAGTGCGAGAGAGTGTGTGAGAGAATGAGTGAAAGAGAGAAGAGTAAAAGAGCGCTAAAGAATAAATCAGTCAACGTCCTAAATAACAATACGAAAATGACATTGACCCATGTCAGATGGACTACACATCTATAGAACTAATCACTCGCCGGAAGCCCTTGACTAATTCCGTCTTGTAGTTACTGCAATCCCTCCCTGTTTGGAACAATAAACACAATTCAGGTAGCTAATAGCTTATATGGTCGCCCTTTTTACTGTATCTTTGAAGCACATTTATGAAGTCTACCAGATCTACTCTGAAAAGTCCAGTCACTATATGCATTGGTGCATGTAATTTATATTGCAGTTCTGATTTTTTAATATATTATTTGGGTACATAAGAGAAGTCCAGAACTTCATGCAAAATTTCCTTGTGCTAGATACAGAGTGGCCCAAAAACCTCATATTTTCGGCTCATTTTCCAGTTTTTAGCTATTTCTGCCAAATCTCGTAATCGGACAGAAAAATTTGCTCCTGCCTTCTTTTAGATTATGGAATTTTGTATAAAATGAGATCATTCGGAACTCTTTATCTCCAATGAGTACTGAGTTTTGATTTTTCAAAAATGAGTGAAATTTGAAGGAAAAATCAATTTCGATTAATTTTAGTTTTGATCAACAATATCTTACGATTGTCACCATTTAGATGTATAATTCAAAATCCCTCTGGGCGTATTTTTGAGCTCTACAATCTGAGATCAGGTAGAGCGCTCTATCTCATATATATTTCCAGGTACACCTGACAACAATGCTCCTTGTATTGTGAAAAACACCTAATTTTCAGCTTCAACCATCATCACCAACTACATTGTCCTCACATTAATATTCCCAAAATGACATAAGTTTATGATATTATGATCTATGTGAATCACCCGTTAGATGCATTTCAGTATTTCCTAGTGGAGAGGCGCGCTTAAGGACACCTTAAGGATCAAAATTTCAATAACTTTTAACTTTTGACACAATGCTCAGATTTCATCGTACTACACTTCATTCTCGGCTTGTCAAGGCGGTCTAAAATCATGCATCATAAGTCAAATTCGGACAAAAAAAGGAAAATTTATTGTTGAGTGTACTTAAGTCCATATTCCAATATACAAAAAATGGCCAATTTCTATATTCAAAGCTATGTATCTTGGTAACCCCTTATTATGAAAATCATTACTTAATCTTGAAATGTACAATAGAGTTCTATCTTTTATCTGCTGTAAACAATTAATGAAAAAATATGTTCGTGAAGTGAGATTTGATTGATGAAAAAAATCCGGAAATTGTAGATATTTTTCTCATATAAACGGTTCTATGATAGGGAAAAGTGATTCAAGATGGATTTTAGGCAACTGAGCTAGTAGAAGATGAATTTTTCAACAATTTGGAATCAATCGTGAGTTTCTATGATGTATCAGACTCGTTTTAGAAACTCTTGATCAACAGTAAAATCATGAAAAAAATGTAAAAACTGAAATCGCCATTTTTAAAATCTTCTGTAACTTTTGAATAGTATTGGAATCGAAAGTATTATTTATTGGAGTGGGTAGAGGGGGAAAATTTTCAAATCCTCACCAGATTTGGAAATCTTATCAAAAGTATTTCACAAGACATGCAGCTCTGAATATAGAAATTGGCCATTTTTTGTATATTGGAATATGGGCTTAAGTACACTCAACAAAATTTTTTTCATTTTTTGACCGAATTTGACTTATGATGCATGATTTAAGACCGCCTTGACGAGCCGAGAAGAATAAAGTGTAGTACGATGAAATCTGAGCATTGAGTCAAAAGTTAAAAGTGATTGAAATTTTGATTCTTAAGGTGTCCTTATGCGCGCTTCTCCACTAGGAAATACTGAAATGAAGTGCATCTAACGGGTGATTCTCATATACCATAATATCATGAACGTATGTCATTGTGCGAAATATCAATGTGTGGACAATGTAGTTGGTGATGATGGTTGAAGCTGAAAATTAGGTGCTTTTCACAATACAAGGAGCATTGTTGTCAGGTGTACCTGGAAATATATATGAGATAGAGCGCTCTACCTGATCTCAGATTGTAGAGCTCAAATTACGCCCAGAGGGATTTTGAATTATACATATAAATGGTGACAATCGTGAGATATTGTTGATCAAAAACTAAAATTCATCAAAATTGATTTTTTCCTTCAAATTTCACTCATTTTTGAAAAATCAAAACTCAGTACTGATTGGAGATAAAGAGTTCCGAATGATCTCATTTTATACAAAATTTAATAATCTAAAACAAGGCAAGAGCAAATTTGTCCGATTACGAGATTTGGCAGAAATAGCTGAAAACTGGAAAATGAGCCGAAAATACGAGGTTTTTGGGCCACTCTGTATCTAGCACAAGGAAATTTTGCATGAAGTTCTGGACTTCTCTTATGTACCCAAATAATATATTAAAGAATCAAAACTACGATATAAATTGCAAGCACAATCCCTTTTTCATGTCTATATTGACTGGACTACTGCAGTATGTTGGTGCAAGAAGTATTTATTTAATATATTGGAAACAATGGTCACTGAGACGTTTTCAACCTAAAGTGGTGTCATTCTCATAAAACCTACAAGATCTTATAATACAGAGTTATTTGATTTTACTGCCTAGGAGCAGTCGTGAATATTATAATCTTAAGATTATAATCTTAAGATTCTTATTATTTTCATGAATGAATTTTATTGGTGATTCTCCTGTATTGTAAGACTTTTGAATTGTATGGAACAGGCCCTTGATGATAGACTATGCATATTTCATTGTACATGTAATAAATCAATAAGATGTATAGTTAGGAGAATAGAAAAATAATTGTAATAACAAATTATCTAGCCTTACTCTATGGAATAGTTATCTCAAACGTCAGAAAAAAAATCATAAACTCAAGTCTTCTAATTCCAATTCTCAAGAAGAATGAAATTTCAGCAAAGCGAATACTCTAGAGAATAAGGAAACCTATCTAATGGGGAATATTGATTGCAGTTTCAAGATCAGATGAGTTCCATCTCATATGGATAATGTGGGCGCTCTCTAGCCGACCTTGAAAAGTACACGAGCCGGACTCTGGAAGTTCATACACGTTAGTGGTGATTTTCTTCTGAGCCCAACTCGCCGGATGGGGCCTGTGAGCCCGATTGTCCTTTAAACACAGAGGGTGTTGAAGATCTGTTATAATTACGATTTCATAAAAATGAATGTTGAAAATAATGGAATTCGAGTTCGAGCAACAGTTTACCTAGCTGTTATTAATATCAGGCTATATTTCACCCACCTCAACTGGTCTCAGATTTGAGTTGCCTTTAGTCTGAATTTTTACTGGTGCAGAAAGTATAATATTAAACAATAAACTATTGTAATCATTTGAATTACAATAAGAATAAGAGATTAAAAATAATTTGACTAATGAGAAATTTTAAAATTCGAATAATGTTAGTGCTACTTGGACTTTTATCTTGTAATTCTTGTTGATAATCTGTAATCTGTTATCAAGGCATGAAGCGCCAACCACCATTTAAATGGAGGTTTAATATTGTTAAATTATTAATAGGTTAGATTTATCAATAAAAATAATACACAAAAAATAATGTCAATACAATATAATATAAAACATATATTAATAATTGGATAGTGCTTGATTTTATGAATGCGTATCCGAATTTATCAAGGTATCTCTCTCTGAAAAACCTAGGCATCATTATGGATAAAAACCTCGACTGGTCAGAACAAATCAGTAAAACCTGTAGAAAGTTTTTCTCAGCAATGCATTCACTTAAAAAATTGCAAGATGTCCTTCCTAGAAGTATACGATTAGTCCAATCTATGATTTTTCCACATTTCACGTACTGCAACTCTGTCCTCAATGACATGCAAGTTACACTCAATGATAAAATGCTGTGCTGCCAAAATTATTGTCTACGTTTTGTTTACTCTCTTGAACGCCATGAACATATTACCCCATCATACATTGCTAGTTCTACCCTGAAGCTCCCCGATCAGAGACGTTTCAGAATAATAAAACTTGTTAGAGATAATTTAAAATATAGTTCGGGCGCAAATGGCATGAATAAGGCACTCTGTGGTCATTTTTAAGTAACAGCCGTGGAAGATGTCTCAATTTCTCATTTCTACTAGCATAATAAGGATCGTAATGATGATAAGTCGAAATCACAGTCAAACACCTCGGAAACAAGATGGCCGCCAAAATTTTCAGGGTTCTACTATATCGCTTGTACTTCAATAACCGTTCAAAATATTCAACCGTTTTTTCTAGATGAAAATATTTTAAAAATCTTCCTCTACAGATTTTTATTCTATAAAATTTTCCTCTGAAACGCATATTTTTTTAGTTATAACCTTCAAAAGCCCAAAAAACGTTTTTTTCTAAATTTGTTCAAATTTAATTCTGTTATAAAATTTATAATACTCCCAACAGCTCTATTCCATCACAACCCGGTCGTGTATTTATGGGAAGGATATTATTACTTTCCTTGCCCTATTACCATAGGTAAGAAAAGTATTGCTTTCCGAAAAAAATTAAGGTACCCCAATTTCTAAATTTCTATATGTTTCAAGGTCCCCTGAGTCCAAAAAAGTGGTTTTTGGGTATTGGTCTGTATGTGTGTGTGTGTGAATGAGTGTATGTGCGTCTGTGTACACGATATCTCATCTCCCAATTAACGTAATGACTTGAAATTTGGAACGTGAGTTCCTTACAATATAAGGATCTGACAAGAACAATTTCGATCAAATGCGATCCAAGATGGCGGCTAAAATGGCGAAAATGTTGTCAAAAACAGGGTTTTTCGCGATTTTCTCGAAAACGGCTCCAACGATTTTGATTAAAGTTATACCTGAAATAGTCATCAATAAGCTCTATCAACTGCCACAAGTCCAATATCTCTAAAAATTTCAGGAGCTCCGCCCCATCTATGCAAAGTTTCATTTTAGATTCTCAATTATCAGGCTTCAGATACAATTTGAACAAAAAATTTTGAGTGGAAAAGATTGAGCATGAGAATCTCTACAATTAATGTTCAGTAACATTTTCACCTAAAATTGAAAATGAGCTCGAAATTCGAGAAAATGTGATTATCTGATTGCAAACTGTTGATTCTATTATATGATTCACTATGAAGAGATAGCAGACCTCGTGTGTCTCCAGCGTTATTGCCCTATCACCAGCTGGCTCAAATCTTTGAATAGTAAACTTGAGATACCCGGGAACACTAGCGTCAGGTGATAAGTTTTCATAACGGCAAGGAAAGTTGTGTGAGTGCGCCACACCAGATTTTTTTATATTATTTTGAAACACCGCCGATTTATGAAGTTACATTACAATTTTATATTATTGTTATTCTAATTGCATTCAATATTTATTTTTATTGATCAATTTTTTATACTTTGTCGAATTCGTTGAATAATTAGCATCACTGTCATTTAATGTAAATTAGTGTATAAGCCAGTAATTATTGTAACATACATAAATAAAGAAATCTGATCTGATAATAGATAGTAGACACAAACTAGAGTTTGGAGAGTGGTATCTCTCTAAGGCCCAATTTCACCAAAGTTGCTTAAACCGCCGGTTTCGAAACTGTGGTTCCTGGCTGAACAGAAGTTTTGAATGCTGACGGATTTCACCAGCACGAACTGACCAAAGATTCCGAAACCGTCGTTTTAGAGTATCGTGAAGGCAGTGAACCCGCTTGACGTCATTTTTATAACCTAAAAACTTTGTCGTGCTCTCATAGTTTGTTGTTCTAACATCTAACATGTTAAGAATACAAATAAGAATATTTATAATTAAATACATTGTTAACAATGCATTTATAAACGTCAATAATAGGCACTACATAATACATAGTAGTATTAGCCTACAAATAGTTTTGATCTAGTCAATCACATAAAATTCTTGTATGCTATAAAAACTTCCAGCACAGTTTTCAATTTTCTTCTGAAGAATGCAAGAGGCAATGATTTGATATTCCTAGTAGTAAAGAATTGTAATGTTTTACAGATGTATACACACGATTTTTTTCGAAATAGTGAACCTGAGCTGTTGAACTGTGATATTATTTCTATTTCTGGGTTCACATCCATGAGTCATGTTATGTTTGAAGGGACGGATTCAAGGATCCAAAGGTTCAAGAAACCCCACACGTCAACCGGAGCTTACTGTGTGTCCCATCCATGAAAGACACTATTTAAATAAATAAAATATTCAGATTACTACTATGTACTAGGTCAAAAATAAAGGGAGTCATTCTATTCTATTTTACATAACTAACACTGAATAAAGCCGCGTTTACACCAAAGTTATTAACAAAATGTTAATAACTTAATCATTATTAACAAACACATATGATCATCACGTGTATGATAAGTTATGTTCAATCTAATAGAATCTATAAGGAATAAGTTATTAACATTTTGTTAATAACTTTAGTGTAAACGCAGCTTAAGACATACAAAGAATAGACTAGGCCTATTCATATTCCCAGATTTGTAAGAAAAGAGTCCTCATCCATATCAATATTACAAAGAATTCGTGTACTTTGAGATTTTTAATAGATTGGGGAATATTAATCAAGAATTTTGACGGTATTAGTTGGATCAATCCAATATATTTTTCCATTTTTATTTGTTACTTTGAGCATCATGATAAAAAACACTCATTTGCATGCAAATTTGTGTATTTATTACCATAGCACAAAAAACTTTGTATTTGACAGAAATACACATTCAATAATACATTAATGTCTACAATTGACTTTAACCTCAGCAAGTAGATACCCTTTGCTAGTCTTCTACTAATGAACTCTGCATGTGGTTGCCAATTAAGTTTTGAATCAAGAAGTACCTAAAAATTCTAAAGGTTCAGTCCCTACTTCATTAATTAAATTTCTATTATAAGTGAACATATCAGATTTTTTCTAGGTTCAATGAGAGATTATTACTAGCACACAAACCATTAAGGAGTAGAGATCAACTAGAACATTTTGTACTCCTGTTTTGGATTTACAACTAAGTTAACTTTGAGATTCAAATCATCAGCAAAAAGAAATCCTACTTTATGAGTACGGTACCTTCTATATTACAAAATTATGTCATTAAATATAGGCTATTAAAGAGTATTGTTCCAAGTATGGAGCCTTAAGAGACCCTATACCTAACCTTTCTGCCCTTATAGAGAACTGACCATCTTTGTAAACAAACTGGTTGCGGTCCTTTAAATATGACATAACCAGATTGATTGATTCAGAATTGCAGCCATAATACCAAAGGCTGTTACCAAGTAGCCTATGTTATGCTTAACAGTATCGAAAGCTTTAGACATGTCATATTCCCAGATTTGTAAGAAAAGAGTCCTCATCCATATCAATATTACAAAGAATTCGTGTACTTTGAGATTTTTAATAGATTGAGGAATATTAATCAAGAATTTTGACGGTATTAGTTGGATCAATCCAATATATTTTTCCATTTTTATTTGTTACTTTGAGCATCATGATAAAAACACTCATTTGCATGCAAATTTGTGTATTTATTACCATAGCACAAAAAACTTTGTATTTGACAGAAATACACATTCAATAATACATTAATGTCTACAATTGACTTTAACCTCAGCAAGTAGATACCCTTTGCTAGTCTTCTACTAATGAACTCTGCATGTGGTTGCCAATTAAGTTTTGAATCAAGAAGTACCTAAAAATTCTAAAGGTTCAGTCCCTACTTCATTAATTAAATTTCTATTATAAGTGAACATATCAGATTTTTTCTAGGTTCAATGAGAGATTATTACTAGCACACAAACCATTAAGGAGTAGAGATCAACTAGAACATTTTGTACTCCTGTTTTGGATTTACAACTAAGTTAACTTTGAGATTCAAATCATCAGCAAAAAGAAATCCTACTTTATGAGTACGGTACCTTCTATATTACAAAATTATGTCATTAAATATAGGCTATTAAAGAGTATTGTTCCAAGTATGGAGCCTTAAGAGACCCTATACCTAACCTTTCTGCCCTTATAGAGAACTGACCATCTTTGTAAACAAACTGGTTGCGGTCCTTTAAATATGACATAACCAGATTGATTGATTCAGAATTGCAGCCATAATACCAAAGGCTGTTACCAAGTAGCCTATGTTATGCTTAACAGTATCGAAAGCTTTAGACATGTCATATGACCTGAAGCCTGAAGCTAACAGAAATATCCTTATCCAAATAATCAACAACTCTATTTACTAGACTTGTAACTGCATTACTAGTATTTCTACATAGGTAGCTTGAAGCCAAATTGTCTTTCAGTAAAAATACCAAAGCTTTCAAAATGATTTGATATCTGGTCTAGCATTATGGCCTTGAATACTTTGGATAGCACAGGTACAATTGATAATGGTCTGAAATTCTTCAAGATTTTTTAAACGCATTTTTATGTACAAGTATTACCTTAATGTTTTTCAATACACTTGGAAAAATGCCCTTGCAAACCAAACAGTCATTAAAAAGGTAACTCAAAACTTCACATATATAAGTTGCCTTTTTCTTGTTTCAATAGTTTTTCCAGTGTTGTAAATTAGTTATAGGTATTATTTGTTATAAAAATTATTCGTTTTTTTCTGTTAATTAGTTTTAATTGGGTATATAATTATAATAGGTAGCTTAATAAGAAACTCATGGAGAAAACGTTAAGTGGAAAAACGTTTAGAGGGACTAGAGGGAGCCTCTGCATATATGTGAACAGTTCTCATTAATCTAATAGATTTTTTTTAATATTATTGAATGTAAGAAGACATATTATTCAAATAAATTAAAAGAGTTGGAGTGGTTGAAAATAGGAAGCGAATTCAACAATATTTTAATAAACTACTTACTGCCTAATGAATTAGCTAACTAACTCATAGCTAATTCGAAAAAATATCAAAATAATCAACTGAGTATTTAACAACATTTGAAATGACAATACATTAGTATGGGACCTTAACATTCAGCTCTCTACGATTGCAGTACACAGAAACGCGACAGTAGGTAGTGCAATCTAAAACATTTTTTAGGTTATAATCGCCCGTTTTCGAAGGCTGACCGACCAAACTTGGCCGGTCAGTTTGAACTGGAGTTTTCGAAGTCACGTGACCCTAAACGGGTGTGGTGAAATTCGATTCTGTCGGTTACGGCCAAACAGCAGTTTTCATTTCATTAAACTGTTGGTTTGGTGTTTGGTGAAATCGGGCCTAACTAGTAGACACAAACTAGAGTTTGGAGAATAGTATCTCTCTGATTGATAGTAGACACAAAATCTTGAGAGTGTCAGTTTGGCAGTGCATGCAACGCCAAACTGGCACTTCTGAGATTTTGTCACTAAACGACAAAGTTGCACGCCGTCAAACTGGGCTGCATTCCTTAGATTGCCAGTTTGGCGGTGCATGCAACGACAAACTGGCAACAACAAACTGGCACTCCTAAGATTTTGTCACCAGACGACAAAGTTGCACGCCGTCAAACTGGGCTGCATTCCTTAGAGTGCCAGTTTGGCGGTGCATGCAATGACAAACTGGGCTGGAAAACCAGCCCAGTTTGTCGTCAGCCCACTTTGTCACCAGCCCAGTTTGACAACAAAATTGAATCACACCTTCGTCCTTTTTCTGGATATAAAAATTACATTGAAAGTGCATAAGAAAAAAATTGTTTTCATTTATCTTTTATCAGTCTGCTGGAATTATTTGCATGCTATTTCTATCATTTTCCCATTCATTTGATAGTTTGGACTGTTTGGTTTAAAAATGAAGCTGGATTCGAAATGAAGATGGATCCATATGACTGATCCAATATGGCGGACAAAACGCTTGAAGCGACAGGAAGTTTATTTCAATTGAAATAGGATTCCCATGGACCCTACTACTGTAATATATCATATTTGTAAAAGATATATCTAGCTGTTTTCAGCTAATTTTCACCAACTTTGTATAATTACAATTTGCGGATCTCAGTAGAGATCAATACGGTACAACAGTTCATGAGCAAGTTCTTTGTTCCAGGGGTCTCTAGTTTAATTTTCATGGAAGATTGGAATGTTTCAGATTGTGACTAGCCTAGTTAAAAATCTAATCATCACAATAATGATAAACATCCTCTGTGATTGATTTTAATATCTAGGCTGTTGCAATTAAGAAATGCCGTGATTTTTTATATTTTGGATGTTATTACAAGAATGGCATTTACTTTATTTCTTAGTTCTTATCATCGTGCACAACCGTTCTATTAGAACGGAACTTGACAAACACACATGTTCATCATGTGTGAACATGTGAATGATGAGTTATGTTCAATCTAATAGAATCTATAAGGATTAGGTTATTAACATTTTGTTACCTAATAACTTTACCTGTACACAGCTTTATTTTACACATTTACAATCAACAATTTTTCAAAATATAGGTCTAATCCTATACATTAAACGAGCAATTTCTGTTTAGATATTTGTATGTTTAGTTGTTTATGTTTGTATTTCACCGGATCTCGAAAACGGCTCTAACGATTCTCTCGAAATTCAGAACATAGTAGGTTTACCTTATCTTGGACTTTGTCATCTATAAATTTGGAAGAAAAATAGCACAAGGACTACCTTATTATTTTATCTTCTATAATGTTATTGCATTAGTTTCATTTGCATTGTAAATGAATAAATAAATAAATTTATAATATAAAAATTCGATTGCACTAGGTTTCATCCCTGGGAAAACTCGCTGAAGGACATTGAAAGGATAATTATTATTCATCCATGGAAAAACAGCTGATAATAATTATTTCGTTGTCTGTTGATGATGGAAGTGAGTGAGCGAGTTCATGTGTGTGGGACTGTGTCAAAATTATGACTCAGTTCCTCAGTTGTTGAACTTTTGTAATCATTCAATAAGGTACTTGGTGCCGGTTGCAAAAAAGCCGGGCTGTTTTCAATCCTGATTAATTCCAGTAGATCCATCTTTTTGAAATAATCTTCTCTGATTTGGTTCACTTAAAATTAATCAGGATTAAAATTTAACCTGCTTTTGTGCAACCGGGCCTTTGTGAGGGAAATTTTTGCATTCCTCTGGGAATTAATCTCAATTTACTGTGATTAGATAGAACATTTCTGTATGAACTATGAATGTTATTAAAATTTCTTGTTTTGTAATAAATTGTTTATGCTTTTGTACTCCAGAGCGAAGCTCGGCCCCGATATTTAATTTTAATGCACATTTTCGATCAATGTTATTCAAACCAAATTAGTAGGTAGGTCAATTATCAGTTTATTTATGTGATAAACTATATTTATCGGAATTGTGAGGAAAAACGTTGATAATGCAATATAATGTGTTTTATATGTAAAATAAGTATGTATATAGTTATGGGTACTTATAATACAGTGATAGCCTTAGATTTTATAAATCCTATAACATAGGAAACTTATAGTTACCGGTAGCCTGCTACTATATATAGATGTTTGGAATAGGTGATGGAAGTTTGTGACTTTATAACTTGTTCCATTTTCAAGGTCTACCTATTAGAGTCCAGTATTATGTGGATCATTATGCGGTTTCAAATATATTTGAGTTTACTTCCGGCTCTTGATTGGTGACAGTGGATAAGCGGTAGCAGGTAGCTTAAAATCTACATACATAGATAACATTAGTGAAGCCGGTTTGATCATAGTTGAAGTAGTCCTACACTACACATCAAATACGCCTGTATTGATTGATTTGCTTCGAAGCAACTAGTTTTATATACTAAAAAACATTGGATACACATTATTTAATGATTGAAAGAAACCCGCATTCATCTACCTTTCAATTACACGGTGGTCGTTGGAGTAAAGCAAGTTACTCATATAGACCTAGAACTCAATATAAGAGATATGATAAGCATTCTTATGAAAACAGTTACTGAAGTTTATCTTCTTCTAGAATCGAATTTATATTGCAGATGGAAAGGAAAAATAAAGAATAATTATATCTGATAAGCCTCAATAGGAGAGTGGTAGAATATATAAAGTAGCTTCTTAAAACTTTCCACATAGATTTGATTACCTATGTGATGATATTTTGTCTGACTTGGAACTACAATTTATCTTTGCATTTGAAATATATTAATATAAATTCTTAAGTTAACGTTCTCCACTCATCAAGGTTGCCTATATGTATGGTTTTGTTTATGTTTTTTTATCATGTCATCAATATACTGATTAGACAATCATGTGTAGTTGCCTAAAACAAAATTATTTTAAAAATGGATTAAAATTGGAAAATTTTTATTATAACAGCAGAAGAGATCATTCTATATGTAATATGGTTGTTCTTTATGAAGAAAAAGAAGTATCGATTTATCTTTTAATAGTTTTAATTAGCAAAGTCTGTTTAAAATCGGTACCATTTTATTTACCAGAAACTGGTGAACCAAGATACTTAAAAATGAAATTTGATGGGTGTAAACTGAAATATTTAGAGAGTATCAGGATGAAATTAGATGAAGTTTCAGATTTTTATGATGAAATATAATATTTTTCAAGTGTTACAACGTGTGAAATGTATGGGGAACAGTGCAATTTGGCCAAAAAGTGAAATACTATAGTGACCAAATAAAAGTGAGCATACCTAAATTAGGAGTAAAAAAGGTCGACTTCCCTAGCTAGTGAAGTGAAGAATACCTGATGTATCCGTTCTCTATAATTAGATACCATAGGCAATTTTACAAAATAGCGAATTCTCACTCTTTATAAGAATAAAATACATAATTTAATTATTTATAATAATATAACAATATTATAGTAGGCATATACTTTAAACCAGTTTTGCTGCTCATATTCAGAGGGTAATCTGTGCAGAACGCCCTTTCTACTTTACAGTCAGGCCGTCATCAAACATACCTTTACCGTCAAAAATTCAAATAGCTTTAGGTATTTTTTCATATTCATTATTAAGGGGGGGCCTGAATAGCCTAAATATTGGTTACTCAATATTGAGCAATCTTACACTACTGATATTAAAAAGTACAAGCGTAGTTTTTAGAGTTTGAAGGTTAGCATTATCACGCGTACTATTCGACTCGACGCTACCTTATCCGCTAGAACTTGTTGAAAAGCTGATTTTATTTGCAGATCTCAATCATCTGAATGTTTGTTTTTGTTAAAATAATAACAATCCGGCAGCAATACTACTTGTCTTCATTGATTTTATCATGCGCAATACCTTTATATTATCATTAATTATTGTATACCGTACTCAAGGGTTACATAAAAATATATATTCTCTCACAATGGCTCTTGAGTTCATTCTTCAAATCTTGAGTTCAAATCTTCCATTTATAATTATGGTCGATGAAATGATATTTTACTATACAGAGCGATTTTTTAGTCCTGTCACCCAGTTTTTGATTAATTTATAAAACGTTAATTAATTGTGATATATAATTATGTATAGTTGTTATATATAGAATAAATATAATATTTTATTACTCATTTCTTATTTACTACAAATATTATTAAAGAATAAGTTCAAAATGTCCATCTATAAACGCTTTAACTTTAACTACCATACGGTAATATTAATGTTCTGTTCTATGGTATAATACGACTGGAATCGCTCACTAAATTTTACACCGCTCAAGGATAATCAAGTAGCACTGCCATAAGTAGGCCTATACCGATTGAGTACGGTAGGACTAGCAACTTTGAACTTCGTGAGTCATAACAAAATTTTCATTTTTAATATTAACGGTATTAGAAATGAATTACCAAACTATAAATTTAAAATAGGGTAACAGGACTAAAAAATCACTCTGTGTATAGTAATTAAGAATGAAATTATAGATACTCTTATTATACAAATTGTTTTACGTTTAACCAAATATTGATATCCATATATAAGTCGAACAATCAATTTGATGGAGGAGCGATAAATAGTATCATCAATAATAGTAGAGGCGCGCTGAAATATGTATGAGAATAATGTGATTCATTGATCATTGTTTGGAAGTAAACCAAGCAAAAAACTTACTGTACAAAAAGTGGAAAATATCAACATTAATTTAATCAAATCTGAGCATTCTATTCCAATTGCATTCATAGCTTTTTATCAGATCATACATCGCAAAATTGACCAATTTTACTCTGGAAGTCATTGAATCACGTAATCAATTTCAATCGCTATTTTAGCCAATTTTCACTTGTATAATCCCAATCTATTTTCAAATAAATAGATATTGTTTTACTGCGAATTATGTGAGTAAATCAATCCATCGTCAACTAAAATTAACCATCGTCATAAGTGAACAGAATAACACACTACCTACTTCTGAGATTGGAATTGTCTTATTGCATGGAATTTCAATTGAAAAGAAGTATTCAAGTTTGTGAGACATATGAATGGAACTGGTTTTTAATTTTTTTGATTGTGAATAATTTTTCCCAGAAAATATTATTCACTACCTGTTGATGTTTCCAAGATAAGGAAATTTGTATCGAATGGCTAAATCATGCTGTTTTTATTCAGAGATTAAATAAATAATAATAATTATTATTTATTATTATGTACAGTATTCTCTAAACTTATTCTTGTATAGCAGCTGCAATAAATTATTGAACTAAATTGTTGAGAGGATTAAATTTATTGTATGATAGGCTACTTATTTTCTGAATAATAAATACAGTAATAATTATTATTAAATAAGTAGCCTATATACAATAAATTTAATCCTCTCAACAATTTAGTTCAATCATTTATTGCAGCTGCTATACAAGAATAAGTTTAGAGAATACTGTACGGTACATAAATAAATGGATGATGAAATTTCCTTTTGTGTATTAATTGCTAATTGTATATTAATTGCTAACAACTTGCTAGGCTACTCTGCTTTGAAGGATATAAAATTTATCATTGGTAAATGATATCAAATTAATCATTTTGTAAAGTTCTTCTTCAGCACCATCATCATGATTTCCATAGAGAATTTTGAAACCACCGTATTATGTTAGCTCAACAATACTTACCGTACTGGTCGAGTTTGATCAAAATGCAATGATATAATATACCGGTAGGTACTACCTAATTAAGATTTTTCATAAATGTATTAGCACTTCAAATCAAATCAAATAATTTGTATTGACAATAAAACAAAGCATTAAAAACAGCTTACAATATCCATCCAAAAATTTCAGATAACAATAATTATTACATGTTCAAAAAAATTAGTAAGCTTTAAAACAAATAGACATTAGGAAGAAAAGACAGTTTCTTGTACAATAAAATTACTACTTGCTGAATTATATAATATAATTCGCATGCAAGTAGGAGCACAGCTTAAAAAAAATTTATAATGCTTCATTCACACACACATTCACACTACTTTCACTCCAACAATATCAATTAGCGCACTCTTGATTTAGTTTCCTTTTTAACTATTTATACCTTTATAAAAAATTAACCTAAAATAGCAAACAAACTCTCAATCGAATCAGGCGGTTGTGATAACAGCCACTTGCAAATTTGCTTTTTAAAAGAATGATAATATTTAATTTGTCTAATATCAAGGGGTAGCTGATTGAAGAATTTTGGCCCTAAAAACACAAACGATTTTTCAAAATAATAATTAGATAATTTCTAAGGTTGGAAATATGGTGAGACCAGGTGAATGTTTAATGTTGAATATTCAATGTTGACTGTGTTTGCAACACAACATCACAAACACAACCATTATAATTACAAGTATTATTATGAAACTTCAACGGATTATGTAATTGCCAAGAATTAGACAGTGTAAATAATATATATTTGGTCTTGGATGCATTTAGAGAAAGACGATTACAGTTGAACCGAAGAAGGAGTTTAACAAGATCATATTGCACAATATTATTCAAAGTTTCTTTATTATTGCTACAATAAGACAATGCAGTATCGTCCGCAAAAGAGACCGGCATTCCATGAAATTTACCAGAAAAAAGATCATTAATAATAATAATAATATCGAGTGACCTGGCTGGCTCAGGTCTGGTGTCAGAGTTTTCAGGTCGCAACTGATCAATTTCAGGGCCTCTGACATGACCTAACGACTGCTTTCTTGGCAGCCGGGACCGACGGCTTAACGTGTCCATCCGAAACACGGGAGTGGCCCGAGATAAATATCTTGCCCGGGCCGGGATTTGAACCCGGGCCTCTGAATCATGAAGCCAACATCTGATCCACTCGACTATGGCCACTCCTAGATCATTAATGAAAATGAGGAATAATACTGGACCCAGGACTGAACCTTGTGGAACACCAGAGTCCCCTCCCAAGACTTGACTGTTAGTACTACCAATAGTGACATATTGTGATCGATCACTTAAGTATGAACAGAACCATTCATTAGCCACGTCTCTAATACCCGCCCTACACAACTTATCAAGCAACACAGAGTGGTTTACTGTGTCAAAGGCCTTTCTAATATCCAGGAAAAGACCAGCTACAAAAGGAGTAACCCTTGAATTAAGACTCTTATAAATAGAAGACATAAAATTATCAAGTGTTATTTCTGTGCTCATTCCTTCACGGAAACCAAATTGTCGACAGTAGAAAAATTTGTGAGAATTCAAGAAATTTATGACCATTTTCTTCACTATATTTTCTCTAAAATCTTGGAGAAAACTGATACCAATGAGATGGGCCTGTAATTGTTCAATTTTGACCTGGAACCACTTTTAAAAACTGGAATCACTTTGGCCAGTTTCATCTTAGTTGGAAATCTCCCACTGGAGATGCTGCAGTTTAAGATATCCACAAGTATCGGAATCACAGAAGTGGCGACAGCTTTTAGAAGTTTCGAGGAAACTCCATCGTCACCAGGAGCTTTTCCCTCTTTTAGATTCTGTATGTGGCATTTAAATTCCTCATAGGTTACTGGATCGAAGTAGATAGAATCACGACAAGTGGTTGAATGGAAAAAATCATTATATTCCTGTGTAGTTTGATTGCAAGGATTAGAAATTAAAGCAGTTGCCTTTTTAGGAACATTAACAAAAAAAGAATTGAACAGATTGGCAAATTCTAAATGTTCAGTTATAACAGTATTATCATGATTGTACTCAACCGTTCTCGTTTTTTTACTGGAACTACCACATAGCTTATTCAATACAGACCACTTGGTGGCAACTCATTTATTGATGAGTAGTACTTGTATTTTTCAGACTTAATCCAAGATTTGATATTCTTTGGAAAAGATTTTAAAGATGACTTCATTCTCATGTTATTTGGATTATTTTTTACTTTTTTGACCAGCTTATCTCTAGAATGTATAGCCACACACAAACCATCGGTAATTCAGGGTTTAAGCTTACGCAAGCCTGTATTTCCACACTGAATCACCTTGATTGATCTTGACTCATCAATATAAGTACGGTATGCAAAGTTTTCAAAAAATTATTAAATTTATAATCAACGTCATTGTGGTACAAAACATCGCTTCAATCATGACAAATTAATAGATTTCTCAGACTTTCATAGTCAATAAACGTTCTTTCTTGTACAATATTGTTATGTCGATAAGTATTATTAGAACAAAGAGTTAGGGTTATGGCATTATGATCTCCTATCAGTCTCAATTACGGCACCCTTGATAAAGTGACAATAATTTTGCGACCTGAAAAATATGTGATCTATACAAGTAGCGGTTGTATCTGTAACTCTAGTAAAAATATCGATTATTTGGTCGAACCCATATGAGCTTAACATTTCAAGGTATAGCTATCAGATTTCATATCGTTGTTATTATTCAATATAAATTAATATTTATGTCGCCAATTATTATAGAGTCGCAGGCTGTTAGCTTCTCCAATACATTACCAAAGCTGAAAATGAAACGCTCGAAAAAAAAATCCTTCATCTAACTATTGTGATAAGAAGATATAAATAGAACAACATATTATCAACAAAATAAATTCACTTTTCTATTGGTAATAACTATTAATTAATTTTTTCTTTATACATTTCAATAGAAACTAAAAACAAGGAAACAAAATTAAAATGTTAAATTAAACGAAAATCATTGGAAAATCGAAATAATAGGTTCAACGGAAATTAAATAATATTATGAGACTCATTCTTCGTATTCAAAAAGTTCTTGAAATAGAATTAGACAATTCAATTTTCAGTCTTTGTTTCAAATTTTTTCTTCAGGTCATCCAAATCACTCTTACTATTAATAACATGGACTCTATCACCGTCACCCTTCCGCACTAGTATCTTACAGTTCTGTATCCAAACATACTTGACACTATGGGATTTTTTCATTGCTCGAGCTTCATTAAACAATTGCCTATTAGCTTCAGTTAGGGATGGATTGATAAAAATAGGATTCTGAGATTTGAATCCCAAATTGCAAGCTTTCAAACCTCTGACCTTTTTGCTAAGTTCTAACACAGCAAGAGCATCAGTACGTCTTACAAATTTCACTACAATACTGCTGCTACTATCCTTTTTGGATGGGAGAGGGTACATCATATCAATCATATCAGGTGAGAATTCGTATTTGAGGAAAGCAAACAGTTTTTTCAATACAGCAGACAAATCTCCTTTATTAATCGGCAAGCCAGTTATTTCTAAGCTATTTTTCCTACTATACTGTAGAGAGTCATTTAGCTCGGCTTGTCGTTATCGCGTTTAAGATTAGTAATTTCTACACTCAGGTTGTCTAATTGTTTTGTATGATTTGATATGGCTACGTCATGGTTTTTCAAATCTCGGCAAATGTCTTCGACGGACACAATAATAGATTTTTGCTCTTCTTTCACACTTTTTATTTCATTAAATATAGTCACTAATTTGTCATCCAAAGACAGATCGGAGAAAGGAATTTGTTTATCTTTATCTGAGATGTTCTTATCACTATCGCTGTCCGATCGTAGGCCTGACCTTACCGCATTATCATTCTTGCCCATGATTCGAAATAATAAAAGCTCTACTACGATAAAACAGAAAAATACCTGTCCGTAAAAACGCTTAAATGATGATTTTTGCCTGATATATCACTCTAACACAAAAGCTCACTCGATTTTTGAGATGTCCACAGAAAACTACATATGATTTCTAACTTTCACCACAAATCGCCATCAATATCCTTCACAAAATGACTTTCTTACGGAGACTTCAAAAGCACGTCTACTCACAACAGACACTTCTTCCTAGTTCACAACATGCTATAACATTAATTTCCTTGAATGCATCTTCCATAATAGGCCTAACTAATAAGTGACCAGAAATGCAGAAAATCAAGAAATTTTTATTCCATGACTTTCAAATGAGAATTATTTGAGGATTGAGGATCTGTCCTAGCTAGTCATACGGCAATAAAAGATCAAATTTTAATCAAGGCAGGGAACAAGGGTATACGCAGGCGAGAGGCGCTTGTTCCCCCCCCCCCACAAGATACATACATACAACCCTAAATAGAAAATTTGTAATATTTAACGCCATCTTTTACTAAAAACTTGCCTGACAATATTACTTTGTTAATAAATTAGGTAAGGACAGTATTTGTCCGAATAGAATTTTGGACAATAGAAAATGAAAATTATTATCTTCAGTATAAATAAAACAAATTTATTCAACAAAGAATGTTGAATGAATACTTGTAAATAGAGACCAGCTTTCGCTTGCGGTTTTAATGCAGACTAGCTGATTGGTACTACATCTTAACATAATCAGATCGAATCATTAGATTCTTGAAGTTGTAAATTGCATAAAGGTAATCCAGTAATCCTACCGCAAAATTATTAGGTCTACACTTCCTAACAACTTCATAAAAATAATCAGTCACGTAAGAATGCAATCAACCTCATCAAATCAGATTCTAGGTGAATTAACTCAGCAATATAAGACCAAGTCAAGATCATTGATCATGAATTCAAGTGATGAAAGTGACCAGAATAATGCGATATTATTGCGACATGTTTTTATGAATTAATGAAGTGGAACAGTAGAATAATCCTGTTTTGTATTACTGACACTTTATGATCATAATATATAATAATTTTATGTCATGTTGAATTTAATTTTATCTTTTTTCGACCCATTATAACACAACTACATGCGTAATATATGCTTCTTTCTCGTAGACTGCCTATACAGCAGAAAATAAATTTTCACCAATTTTTCAAAATGAGAAGCAGCAATGAAGAAGTTTTTAGAATAAGAAATCAGTAGATGCCATCAAATCAGGCACCATGAGAAGAAGCCCAACTAATTGGTATGCCTATTGGAGAGGACCAGTTGAATTATATTCTTATTTCTAAATTGTTCTCAAAGTCATTAATTAAGGCTTCAAGTAACCGATACCGTGTATTCATTATTTTATCATGAATACCAAAAAAGAAAAAGGCATGAAGGCCACACTTTAATTGATTTAACATCTTATTAATTTTCCAAATATTACTGGTCAATATAGTTAGATTGGAATAATTATCATTATTACGGTACGGAAATAAGTACATGCAGCAGCAACATCTGATTACTTTTTATAGAACACTTACAAAAATATAAATAATTAAACAAAATATTTTCCTTGTGAAAAATGTTTATTCAGTTGGCATTAAAAAAATAAATTATTTCAAGCAGGCAGAAGGTTCCAAATATAAATGTTACTAGCATACAGGCAAATTTTGCCAGTAGGAGTGGAAGCATTGTCATAGGCCATGTCTGCCACTATTTTAATAAATCACAATAAAAATTGTTAAAAAAATCAAACCTATTATAATTCAGCAAGTTGCTGAAGACTTATCACATATCTTTGAAGACAAGAATCAACTTTTTCTCTGTATAGGATCGCGAACATGTCAGTAATGAATATCTAAATCACAATATTCTGTCTTTTCAAATATTTTACACTTTTAAAAGTGAATATCTCGAAAACTAAAGGAGATATGACAAAACTCTACAAAACAAAACTTGTTGAAAATTCATCCAACTTCATTTTTTACCAGTTAGGCATGTCGCTGAAATGCATTGTTTCCAAGATACATGCGTGTAAACCAGAAATAAAAAACGCAACTTTCAAACCACCCTTATCCCTTAAGTACAAGGGGTAGGGATGAGGACTTTTGATATGTTTACCTTCTAACTAGTCCAAACAATGCTGCAAAGTCAAATATTGTGTTCAAAACTTTCCCTCCATATCTCCCTGTCAATTGGTATAGTTAAACTGAAGATTTTACACTCAACACTATAACGGCTGCAACATTCGTTGGGAGATGCGTAAAATAATGAAATAGCGTACCTAATACATGAAATTGAAGAGAATATGATGCTCTATAATCTAATGATTAGAACGGATTTTTTCAATCAATCGTTGAAATGTTATAAGGCCAAAAAGATGAAAAAGCCGGAGCCGGAAGGGGTTTTCTTCAAAATGTGACACCTTTGAAAGCTCATATTTAGAAAACTATATGAGAGATATTGAAAAATGTTACAAATGGAACTTGTATACAATAGCCTATAGGCTAATTTGTAAGCTTTAATTTTATATTCGACAAAAATTTCCGAAAGACGCATATTGTTCGAGATATGCGCAAAAAAAGCAAAATACGTACTTTCAAACCACCCCCACTCCCTTAGTACAGGGGGGTAGGAGTGAGGACTTTTGATATGTTTACCCCCTTACTATCCTTAAAAGAGATGTGGGGTCTAACATTATGTTCCAAACTTTTCCCTTCATAATCTTTCGTTGACCGGACTATTTCTGATGGGCAATTTTCATTCTCAGAATGTGTGAGCACACCCATAACAATCAAAGGTTGAATCACGATATTCTTTTTCTGTCCAGCTGGACAAAAACTCATAGAAAAGTAGGGCTTCACTTCAATCATAGCCTACTAGAGACTAGGAAATAGAACAATTTCTAGTAGGCTATGCTTCAAGTTAATGATTCAAAAACAATCAAATAAGACAAAAAAACTTTTAAAATACAAATAGAAGATGGCAGTTTTACGTTGAACGTAACTGAATTCTGACGAGTGGCCCAGGAACCATTTTGTTGTTCCATTAATGTCTTCATCAGAACCAGTTTTTCTTGTGGCGATTTAAGGTGGTTTTACAGTCAGCATACAGATATTATTGTACAAATGTAGTTTCAGAAAATTATAAACGTGATCGGTAATTAAGTGGACGGATTTCGGTTTCAAGATGAGGAAATGTAACGAATCTGTCAAGGTCTAACTTCTAGACTGTGCATCATATCCTGTGTATGCATGCATTTCCTTCATGGAAATCTGATTTCCTACATAAATAATATTTGATACAGTACAGGCCTACATTGGCTTATTTCTTTCAATTCTCGACATATCGATTAACAAGAACGAGCATGAATTTCTGGCTTCACATAACAGTTCAAATGAATATTTAAGTGCAGTGCCACTTCCACTAGAGCTTGTGACGTAAGTTGAAGATTAAAGGGTGAAAATATTGTCCAACATACAATGCATCATCCACTTCTTACATCAACTTTTGATTGGAAAATGAATTATTTGGTTATTGACTGGGTGATAGTTCACTAAGCATGAAGAGTTAATAGTCAAATGGTGCATTTATTGGAAATATACCTAAAGCTGTAGGTCCACTTCCACAGAAGTCTCTTCATAATAACTTATTCTCAATAATCACGCACAAGCCTTGAGCTTATGTAGGCTTCAACTTCAACAAAATGGAGGTCTAATAATGAATTTAGGGATTAAAAATTGAGATTACCTATAATCTAAAAAAGCAATTCTAGTGATGAGTTTTGACGAAAACAAATTAGTGACAAAGAAAATTTGCAGTTCGAATAAAATATTGGTACCGTGAATTATTCAGAGATCTAACAGTCGTGATAAAGATGAAACTATATTATGCGAAATGTCATTTAAATATTGATACACATTCATAAAAAATTTCTTATAAAAGATATATAGATACGACTGAGCCGTCGTAATAGTCAAACACAGAGGCGGCTCCAGAAAGTTTAAAAAAAGGACCGTGTAAGCTCGGGCCTTCCCAACATTTAGGCGGATATTTCAAAATCATATTCTATTTATACTATAAAGTAAAGAACTGGCTTGTACACGTGCGGGATAGGAAAATTGTGTTTGACGCATCATCACGTCTAAACTGGACTGATTAACTTGACATTTTATATTATAGATTCCTAATTAACCGAGAATAGTTATTTTGTATTATGGATTCCTAATTAACCGAGAATAGTTATTTTGTATTATAGATTCCTAAGTAACCGAGAATAGTTATTTTGTATTATAGATTCCTAATTAACCGAGAATAGTTATTTTGTATTATAGATTCCTAATTAACCGAGAATAGTTATAGGCCTATTTTCAATTCTTCAAGATTTCATTACGTCAAGGTTTCAGTTTGTCAAGTTTTTAATTTTTCATGCTTCCAGTTGTTGTATGGAAACAGTTGAACATTCCTTTTAAAAAGGAAACTAGAAGATAGGAATGATAGGAGATCCTATTCGAATAAAAACTTATTTTCTGTTGCACCAAAATTTTGGTACGTCATCTTGGAACCGCCATTTTGAATCAACTTCATTTTTTTAGATTGGAATGTGGTCATATGATACATGATTTCGATACAGATTTTCAAGAGAAAACGAAAGGTGAAACTGCACATCGATATCTCAAACTGTTCAAAAGTTATTCTCATTCAAAGTGACTGATAAATTCTCCATCTATTCATAATAATATTTATCTATACTATAATAAAGTAAAGAACTGGCTTATACACGTACGGGATAGGAAAATTATGTTTGACGCATCATCACGTCTCAACTACTAGACTGATCAACTTGAAATTTTGCATATAGATTTTTAATTAACGGAGGATGGATTTAGGCCTATTTTCTTCAAAATTTTATTACGTCAAGTTTTCAGTTTGTCAAGATTCAAAATAAACACTTACACGGGTTACCTACTAGTAAAAGAATAAAATAATATGCAAGAATAAGGAAAGATACGTACAATACGTATCAGGTGAGTTATTTATAAGAGTGATTTAGGTACATCTCTAAAGGCTTGATATTATGTAGGACAGAAGAAGGTTTTTTTAATTAAATAAACTGTTTGAATGAGCTCCAATAATTACTTTATTAGGCTTGCTGGATTCTGAAACTGGTATAATTTATCAAGTTGTTAGAATGAAATGAATAAATGAAATTCTTTTACAATAATAAAGGAATAACATAAATAAACATAATGATTAAAATCATTTTTATGAATTATTGTTTTTTGTGTATCATTGAAAAAATAAAATAAATAATTTTAACTTACTATTGAAGAACACATTTGTGATACATGATCAACGTCAATCTTGAATTTAATTAAAATTCGAGGTTGATTCAATGAATAAAAATAACTTAATTTGAATTTTAACATTTTAAAACATAACGAAATTATGAAAATTATTATTAAGATCTTTCATAATATTGAAATCAATTCGATAAGATTATTAGGATATTTTTTCTTGAATAATCTCAAATTCTTTTAATTTCAAGGATCCATTATAAAAATAATGTGTTGAAAAGTAAAAGAAAATTCATTCCAAATAAAAATAATTACAACTGTCCGAGTATAAAATAGAACTTGAAACTTTATATTGATGAAAGGAATAGTTGAAATGTAATCTAGATGAATAAATAAATGGTGAGGTTTAAATAACAATGAAATAAGATATGAACTCACCGAATTCCAATTCCATATATTCACAACAAACTCGCAGCAAAGTTTAATGACACTTGAACAGTTACGAACAACACAAACAGAAACAATATAAGAGTGGTAGAACACTTAATAGAGAGTAGCCTAATATAAAATAAAAGTAGAAATTTCGAAATAAAACAAATAGAGAGAAGAGCTTAACTAAAGGCGGCAAGTTAAAAAGTAGACTGGACTGAATTATCAGAATGTTGAGAGAGGCCAAGAAACCAGAGGGCCGGTTTTCTTATTTCTTCTTCTACTTCTCCTTCTTCCTTTATCAATATAATCGTATCTCCTACACTCACTCCTTCCACTTCTTATTTCCTTGTTTTTTGTCTGTCTTTACATCATAATCACCGACATTGGTTCTCACTGCAATTTGGCATTCGGAATTGTAGTTTTTACACGAAATTTGATAATCCATCCTCCATCGCCCGAGGTGGTCAGCTTGTCACGATTTACTCGAAATTGACTTGAAAAAATTCATAGTTTTCAACAGGGATTGGTGATGAATGGTAAACAGATTTGAAAATTAATCTCACTCGAGTAAGATAATAGAAAATTTACAAATATTTTGTAACCTGGAGGGTGAATTAAATATTTTTCAAGGGCGGAACGGGGGTGTGAATGATATAAAAGATAAATAGAAAAATAATATCACAAATCTATAAAGTTATCGCCACATGAATTATTTGTAGGTGTGTCACATAATTTCAAGAGCTTTCACAAATAACTCTTGGTCAATTTCTGGAAAATTTGACCGTGGTGTCCATATTTAGCCTACTTTTTTCATTCAGTTATAGATAGAAGTTTCAACATATACGAAAATGATGCTAGTATGAAGTTATTTATTTCATTTTTTCGCTGTTATGTTATCGCTTCATAGTTTGACATTTTGTGAGACCTGAATCCCCAGTTGTATGCATCAAAGCTTGTTATATAGATGCGTTATAGCTTTGATAAGATGCGTTATTTCATGTTCCTGAACCAATTTGAGAAAGAACAAAATTATGCCTATTAGTCCAGGCGCTGACTTACATTGAGCATACATGAGAGAGGCAGAGAATTTGACTTCGGATTATTGTTAGGGGGTCTTTATTGTATATGAAACTCGATGTCGTCACGTCCCAGGGTGGTCGACATCTTGGAGGGGAGGGGGGTAATTTGTAAAAAACGCGCGCTTGTAAAATAGCCTGTCCTGCAGTTACTATTAATAGTACAGCTTTTAATTTTTTCTCAATATTATGTACACATAACTGGCTTCCAATGTGGTCCTGTACATTTTTGCGATAAACCGCATAGTTTTTCCGTAAAAAAATAAAATATCTCGAAAAATGTATTTTTTTATTATGGACTTTTTGTTATTTCTCGAATATTCAAGTCATTAGCCGACTTAGAGGAAAAGGCTCCCAATAAACGTTGTAGGCCGTTTCTTTCTGAATCCAATGATATATATAGTTTGGGGGTTACGATCATAGATGCGGCGGTGGGGGGGGATAAGTAGCACTGTTACACTGCGGCGCGGTCCTCCCCCATGATTAATGCGCGTAATGGCCTGTCTATCGCATCGTTCCTACTAGTCTATGCATTCAAATTATGTATTTCAGGAACGCTATCTTATGTATTTTCGGTCGCTGAGCACGATTTTTCAACTCTCAAGCCTCAATAATTGATTATTCTCATCATAATATACAAATTATGGTCAAAATTACAAACTTCATCTCATTATCATTATGTATGATTACATTGTAATGATAAACCATCTTGTTAGGAATCCTATTTGTGTTTTTCAGTCGATAAAAAACTGATATTCCATTAAGAGAGAATAATTATTCGATTTAGTTCAATGATCACTTTGGAATTGCGAAAGTTGTGGAAATGGAGTAAGTTAAACAAATAATATAGGCTACCCCATATAGAGCACCGTATATAACAGGAGTAAAATTTTTTATTAATATTAATTTACAGTTGAAGCCCAAATAATGCCAATTACTCCCATGTGATATAATTTTTGATTACAAAGGAAATACAACTCTAAAGCTGCGTTTACACCAAAGGTATTAACGATATGTTAATATAACTTAATTTTTATAGATTCTATTTGATTGAACATAGCTTATCATACACATGATGGACATATGTGTTTGCCAAGTTCCGTTCAATCTAATAGAATCTATAAATTGGTGTAAACGCAGCTTTATCAACTGATTTCTGTAACTTATATCTACGAATAGATACTTTTCATCTGGCTGAGTTTGACTGATTGTCTTGGGGTGGTACTCGAATGAAAGTGGAATGGGAGATATCTTTCTTGAATTTGAAATATTTGGAGAGAATACTGTTGGGAATCTATTGAGGGGAGATCAGTATTATTAAGGTGTGAGAGCAAGCAATCAATTCAATGAAACAACTACAAGGACTCATGAACGGTTCAAATATGAGAGATTGTCAAAGTATATTTGAAAGAAGTCAGGAGCTATTTGTGGATTTTTTTAGAATCACAATGCAAAATCAATGACTACTTGAAATTTATGACTGATTATTGTAACATAGTTTAAATTATCTTGAATGGTATTCATGCTCATGAGGAAGGACTCTGGTATTGCACATAGAAACTGTACGAGAAAAGATCCCATACTTTTTTCATTCAATCACACAAACTATGTTATGGAGTCTGTGTTATATCTAGAAAATATTAAAAAAAATACCCATAGAAGTAGAAAATAATTTCCAATAAGGGAACATTAACTCTATACAGTCAATACATTGACTCTCTGTCAAATGAAACCTTGAAAATTTAATAAATGTGACAACCGATCATGCTTTGGAGCAAACCCTCATTCGATCATCCAAAACTGAGTGATTGGAATAGCTAGTTCTTCAAAGGCTTTCCTAAAATGGCTGCTACTATATAAATAAATCTTCCATCAAAGATATTCTTTTCAAGTATGTTGACATCATTATTAGCGCTATAGTTTTGTAATCAATTTTATATCACCATCTCAAACAGGTTTAGTACCTCGAGATGCAAATACTCAATTGGCATTGCATTTTATTTTGTAATAGTATTTACTCATGTTGTAAAATTTGTATTGCTTTTATTATGTATTTTCTAAGATGTTGTAATTTTATATTTCTGCCAATAAAACATGTTCAATTCAATTTTCAATTCAATTCATTATGGATACCACTGGAGATTGTGAAGAAAGTAATTGAATGAAGTAAAACAAGAATAATGAGAGATGAGAATGATTTCCAGAAGCATAACCTTCTCAAGAGAACATAACATTTTTCTTCAAGACTCTGATGGACAACAGAATCTGCATAATGTTATCAATGGTCTGGAAGCAAGTGAAGAAGTGTGTGATTCTCTTTTGAACGTATAGAAAGAAATAGTTATTCGGTCTCCAACGAATTTTATCTGAACATAGTTATGGCAATTTGTAAAAGTGTATTCTCACCTATAAAAAGAAACAGAGTTCTTTCATTTTCCACGATGCAATCAAACAAAAATCCTAGTCTTAGTTAATTCTAGAACAAAAAGATCTGATCTCTGTATTTTTACTAGGTAGCTGCTTGAAGATAATTCAGCATTGAAGCTTTAGTGCAGCATGCATTTCTACAATAACCGCAATCTCTGTCAACATCTGATGGATATTTGAAAAAAACTCTTAATCTCACTTGGCCCATGAAATTGTAAGTGAAACTAGTTGTTGATTTGACCAAATCCCTGAATATCATTGACAAATTTGCATAATGATGACATGGCTCTCCTGAATTCAACTCCTACTTCACTTTTAAAAACTTCAATACGCTGCAAAATTATGGATACGGTACTTTGTGATGAGAAGAGTTATGAAAATTCTCAATAAAGATAGAGTGATACAGGTGGAAATAGCTTTTCATGTCTATGGTCTAAAATCAAACAAAGGTAGTGAACATATTAGAAGCAGCAGAGTAAAAGAATAACTCCAATAATATGCTCTCCAAACCATCGAGACTTGATTTCTAAATCTGTGGCAGAGATTTATTAATCATGCAAGAGATTTAGACATGCAAGAACCTATAAAAGAATAATCCATACGTTAGCTACGTGCAGGAATACAATACATTCATTCATTCATTTGTGGATAAAATTACAAATCATATAAATATGTTTGGGAAAGAATAACAGGCATGGCCCAAAACTATTCGAATCCCAAATTTTGATACTGAATAACTTGTTACCATTTCAAAACAGTCTGAACGGGAATACCATAATAGATGAATCAATCGAAAGTTAGTGGAAATATCATTATGATAATACTTTTAGAAATAATATGAATGAATATTTAAATTTTCATTTCATTTTGATTTGACACATATCTATTATTATATTGGATATAATTTCTCAAAAGTTCACGACAAACTGAAGATTCACGAAAGATTAACATTTTCATACTAAACATAATCATTATGATAATGAATGAATGATGAATTCCATTTCCACCATAAAGAACAAAGAAATTCCACAAACATTTCATGGAAATGAACTGACCACTACATCAAGTAAGCGTGGCCAGTGTGCAAATAATAATTTAGCCTGCTGCGCATCACAATAAACTTATTTGAAATAAAAACAATAAACACATATAAATATTATTATTATTCAATCTTAATATATTTCTTGAAACACAAGTTTCGTTTATTTCAAACAGTCATTTCTTAGTTTCCTTGCAGACTGAGATGAAGATTGTAATTTTGACCATAATTTGTATATTATGATGAGAATAATCAATTATTGAGGCTTGAGAGTTGAAAAATCGTGTTCAGCGACCGCAAATACATAAAATAGCGTTCCTGAAATAAATAATTTGGATGCATAGACCAAACTGATGCGATAGTAGGAGCGATGCGATAGACAGGCCATTACGCGCATTAATCATGGGGGAGGACCGCGCCGCAGTGTAACAGTGCTACTTATCCCCCTCCCACCGCCGCATCTATGATCGTAACCCCCAAACTATATATATCATTGGATTCAGAAAGAAACGGCCTACAACGTTTATTGGGAGCCTTTTCCTCTAAGTCGGCTAATGACTTGAATATTCGAGAAATAACAAAAAGTCCATAATAAAAAAATACATTTTTCGAGATATTTTATTTTTTTACGGAAAAACTATGCGGTTTATCGCAAAAATGTACAGGACCACATTGAAAGCCAGTTATGTGTACATAATATTGAGAAAAAATTAAAAGCTGTACTATTAATAGTAACTGCAGGACAGGCTATTTTACAAGCGCGCGTTTTTTACAAATTACCCCCCTCCCCTCCAAGATGTCGACCACCCTGGGACGTGACGACATCGAGTTTCATATACAATAAAGAACCCCTAACAATAATCCGAAGTCAAATTCTCTGCCTCTCTCATGTATGCTCAATGTAAGCCAGCGCCTGGACTCTATAAGGAATTGGTTGAAAATAAAAAACATTGACTATTAATAAGTTAGGTACGTCACAAAAAATCCAATTATCAGAGCGTAGAAAAATTGATGAAAATGATTGGGTATTGTTACTCAACTTGTGTAATAACTCAATATTATTCGTTACAAGTGGTAATTGAGTGTAATATTTATAATCAATTTATTAATTCAAGCCATCTAAATTCAAAATTTGAAGTTTTTATGATTATTTGGAACTAAAATTTTGTAAAAATTGTACACGTGAAATTCTATCCTTATCTTGGACTTTGTCAGCTATAAATTTGGAAGAAAAATAACACAAGGACTACCGTATTTTTTCATCCACCTACCAATGTTATTACATTAGTGTCATTTGCATTGTAAAGAAATAAAAATAAATCAGATTATCAAAGTTAATGATAGCATTCTTTTCATACAATTTTTCTTCTATGATAAGGCTGATATTTTTATTCTGATATCTTTTCAACTAATTATATAGGCAATTAATTATTTTTAAATATTCACAAAGAATATTAGCGTAATATTTGCATTGGGGATGCAATGTAATGTAATGTAAGGCTTTCCATTAGCATGTAATGTAATTATTATAATATAATATTCAAATGTTATAGGAACATGTAACTTAAAAATTTGTAATATTACAAAATACATGTAATGTAATATTTGAAGTGTAGTAGGCTTACCAAAAAAATCTGAGACGAATTACACGTCTACTAAGACGTCAATCTGATAACAATGATTCAATAAGAGTAATTTCATTCGCTAATAATGGGAGAAAAATTCAATCTCAATACAACAGACAAAAATATAGCTCAAGACATTATCCCACGTAATAAGCTATTACGATTTCTTACAATTATTATTCTTTCTTAAACAACCACCTCGCTCTGACAGTGACGAAAATTAACGGAGCAGGAACAATGCAAAGTTATAAATATTGAGAAATTATCCTGACCAGTCATAGGAACATAAAAAACGTCTGGTGGAATTGATAGTAGCCTACGGTCTTATTCGAAACTAACTCTGATGGGAGTTACATAGTTTCAAGGCTTTTAGGTCTTGAGAAATTGGAAAATTGTCATATTAGGCTTACTGAATGACAAATGTCCAACGCTATATATGTCGCTGGCTTCCGTCCTAATCATATCATTAGCAAACTTATAATCAACAAGTAACATGTTCATGTTGGTTACGCTTGCTTGATTACTTACTGCGTGACAAATACGGGTAGCCTATGTATCAAAACTTTCAAAATTTATGACAAAACTGCAATAGCCTAGTTTATCAAAAGATAATGAAAATACTAAATACTATCCATATTTAAAAATTCATCAATTCATTTTTTTTATCAACCTATTAGAGTCAACTGTATCAATTGATTTTTTTCGAATAGATATAGCCCTACTTGAAAAGTAGAAGCTCACTTTATGAATTCAACACGAATCTAATGTTTTTAAAGTGTATCAATTTTCTTCAATTTCACATTCCATTACGAACTGTTAGTTATTTATTTTAACTGTAGCCTAGTGTAACTCGCATATTATTGAGTCTGCAATTTGCATATACAATTCATTACTCCCCACTCCCCACCCACAAGGCTGATTCCTATAATTATATTGACACGTTTTGAACAATAATTGTGTGTAGAAACTTTACTCCATCAAATCGAAGATATCCTTTTTGATTTTTTGATTAGAGGTTTCTCAATTATTGATAAACAGAAGACCCAGCACTCGAATAACCGTTTTTTAATTCAGTGGTGCTTTTTAGCTCACAAATCACAGATCAGATGAGTCATAGAAATGAAAATTATATAGGCCAGTAGGTTATAGTTTAATTCAATAAATATGAATATAGTCAGGCACAAAGAAAAACAAAAAATCTATATGTTATCATCACAGCTATCCTATATCACTAGATAATGAAGAATCCCTGTATTGGGTAGGCATGCGCAAGTTCTGAGTTTTAAAAATATTTGTTTCAATAACTACAAAGCTATGGGATTGATCTTAACTCTATTTCTTACAAATGGAAATCTAAAAGTTGCAAAAGGCCTATGTTCAACTGAATGATAACAGTCAAGGATAAGTTATCTGGCACAAACTTGCTCAGATTAAATTGACGAATAGCAAAATTATTAGAAGTAAGCTTAAAAAGATTATGACTCTTTTGAAAGCGATGAGTTTAAAGATGCTACTAGGAGGTAACAATACTTAAATTGATTCGAAAACCGGATTGAAGATGTTATAATCCAGCATTTAAACATTTTAAAAGAATAGTATGCTCAATAATAACGGAAGTAAATTCGAGTCTGCAGCTCATTTTTTAAGCAATTTAGGCTTAGCATATCATCCAACAACGAAAAGAAACTTCCTGACTCGGTTTTGAAATATCCAACGTTCGGAAGGTCGATTCAGATTCGCTATCATCTCAATGAACTTTCCGATGAACAAAATTAACCGGTTTGATTTGAATGGCAAGTTCCGTGAGTTGTACGGCAATAATTCTGACTTTGCTCTGTAGCTAGTTCCAAAAACAGGTGCAACAACTTGCTGAATTGAGTTTGTCGTTGAGTTGATGAAATAACTTGTAAACAATCGTGCTTGCACTATACAGCTACTATTATATAGGTATAGGTGACTGGTGTGTCTACCGGTACTGACTAGCTTTATAGCTGGTAGCTGCTGAACCTTGGCCTTAGATTTCAATGCAAGTCGGGTGCTGACACTGAACTGAAGCACGAGAACGGCCGAGCATTGATAATACACATCGACAGCACCTTCCGCAGATAGAATATTGAATTCTCACACATTGACATTGTGACAATGTACTTGCACAGTTACTCCCCAAAGTAGCCTACTAAACAAAATATTGGCATCTAGTTTAGAATAAGAGCACGTGCTACATTTTCGAGCTGATAGCATGCATAGCTAAGTTGATGGAAAATAACTCAAGTGTCAGTTTAAACGAAATTGTATTTTTTCAATCCTTATCAAGTCTCGTTTGTTATAATATGGTTAATTTCGTAGGCCTAATCTACCAGCTTCAATTCACTTGAAGCGTTTACTGTGCAAACAGCCCTCATATGTACGATCCTCTTCAGTCGATTTCCAGGGATATGCATGTATCCATAAAAAATATCCCTAGGGATGCCTAATATCTTATTTTGCCTGAATTATCTCGGCATACAAAAATCTAGTTTTGTGACGGTTTCTTATTCCAGGAGGTAATATACAATTAATAATAATACTCTTGAGTAATAGCCCTCTTACCCTTGTTCACCACATACAGGTTTGATGAAAATTATTGAAACACCTTGATATTTCTCTTACAACAATAATTTGACGATAGGTCTCATTGGGGATCCTATTTGAATTGGGAAAGCTACTTTTCTGTGGCATGAAAGTGGCATGTTGGTACGCCACAATGAATTTAACGTCATTTTTTAAAAGGAATGATGGACATGTGATACATGATTTTAATACAGAAAGTTAAAAGAAAATGAATGGCAAAAACCGCATTTCAATATCTAAAATATTTTTAAAAATATTCACATTCAAAGATATTAATACATCTTAGAAATGCAACGAATGAGCACATCTGACATATCAAATTTTACTGTTCAAAGTGTTGAAGATGTGAGTAGATTACTGAGTGCCGTGAGTGATTACTGACACTTAAAACTAAAACTTGATGATTCATTTTTTTAAATTTTGAATGTACTCATTCAATTGTACATTGTACATTCAATTTACAATTAATTTTAATAACATTCAATAAAAAGCATGCAATTGACATTCAATACATTCAATGTACTCATTCAATTCACTGAGTACCGTAAGTGTTTACTGACACTTGAAACTAAAACTTGATTTTTTTTTAGGTTTTGAATGTTCTCATTAATTGATCAAATATTATTAATTATTTCCTGTATCTGCATTACATTTTCAAGGCTTGAGCTTCTTCTGACAAAGAAATCAGTCATTGGCCAGTGGGGTGGAGGGAGTTCTATCAACTAGAAAGTAACTGATTTTTATTGCTAGAAAATGTTTTGCTTCAAAGTACTTTGATTGCATTGAAGCATGATTCATCAATTTAATTGATTTTTGTATTGATGACAATAATTGTGTGGTAGTAAACGATTAATAACTTGAGTCATAAAAAATAAAGAAAATGAAAAAATGCGTGACAATGAACCTCGACGAGCTATTCAAATAACATATTGTACAGAAGTCAAAGTCCTATTTCAATAATTAAGTCAGACAGTGGAGTGAAAATTACATCATTATAGATATATTTATAGCAAAGCCGATAGAAGTAGGAGTTTTATAGACTTTATATACAAAAATATTGATTTTGTAGTTACTAAAACTTGGGACGGTAAAAAACGTTTTCGATTTGAATAGACTCTATAGGTTGGTTTGACATGAGACCAAAATTTTAACCAACAATATGACCAATGAATCAGTTTTTAATTATACAGGGTGATTCTTAATTATGGTAAAATAATTTAATACGTGATAGTAGAGGTAAAATTGAACTTATACCAAAAGACTAAAGACGATGTTCAAAGTGACCTCCGTTGTTCTTAATGCATATGTTCAGACGTCTTCTCATCGATTGTCGGACCCGTTAAAATATTTTAGAAGTCTGCTTTATCATTTCTATTCCGTTCAAAATCCTTAATCGGAGTTCTTCAATGGTATCAATCGGAGTATTGTATACTATGGTTTTCAAGTGTCCCCAAAGATAAAAATCTGGTGTGGTACACTCACACAACTTCCCTTGCTCATATTCGAAACTACGATCAGACTTTTGTATATGTGTATATATAATTGTTTTCAGAGTACTTTTTCCTTTGTGTAAATTGTGAAATTCAATGATTTTTTTAGTCGTCATTTTTTTAAAGTCGTCAAAACAGCTGTTCTACAGATGAAATATCTCGACTATGTGTTCTTTTTATGAACTGCTCTACCTACCTACCTCATGCACGAGAAGGAGGTTACAAAGTCCATTTCTCAAGGATGGGGTGGACCCCCCATTAGTTTCCCAGAAAAGAGACTCATGCCAGTTAATAGAGCTGATAAATAACTATACAGAGTATGAATTTGAAAAAAATCGGTCAAGTTATTTTGAAAAAATCGTGAAAAACATGGATTTTTAGTAATTATCCGCAATTTTTCTCAAGAATATTACGGAGCTCCTGCAATTTTCCAAGGAAAAAACTCATGTCATTTGATAGGACTTATGAATAGCTACCCATGGCTTGAATTTGAAGAAAATCGTTAGAGCCGTTTTTGAGAAAACCGTGAAAAACCTGGTTTTTGGTCATTATCCGCCATTTTTCTCAAGAATATTACGGAGCTCATGGAATTTTCCCAGAAATGAGACTCATGCCAGTTGATAGTGCTTATGAATATCTATCCATGGTATGAATTTGAAGTAAATCGTTAGAGCAGTTTTTGAGAAAACGGTGAAAAACATGGATTTCTAGTCATTATCCGCCATTTTTCTCAAGAATATTACGGAGCTCCTGAAATTTTCCCAGAAATGAAACTTATGCCAGTTGATAGGGCTTAAAAATAGCTATCCATGGTATGAATTTGAAGAAAATCGTTGTAGCCGTTTTCGAGAAAACCGTGAAAAACATGGTTTTTTAGTCATTTTCCGCCATTTTTCTCAAGAATATTACGGAGCTCCTGAAATTTTCCCAGAAATGAGACTTATGCTAGTTGATAGGGCTTATAAATAGCTATTCATGATATAAATTTGAAGAAAATCGTTAGAGCCATTTTCGAGAAAAACGTGAAAAACATGGTTTTTTAGTAATTATCCGCCATTTTTTCCGCCATCTTGAATTGAATTTTATTGAATTTCTTATTGTCGGGTCCTCATGGTATAGGGACCTTAAGTTTAAAATTTCAAGTCGATCGGTTAATTAGGAATGGAGTTATTGTGTTCACAGACATACACACACACACACATACACACACACACACACATACACACATACAGACCAATACCCAAAAATCATGTTTTTGGACTCAGGGGACCTTGAAACGTATAGAAAACTTGAAATTGGGGTACCTTAATTTTTTTTGGAAAGCAATACTTTCCTTACCTATGGTAGTAGGGCAAGGAAAGTAAAAATCCAAAGGACTGTGGGAATGTGGTGACCTAGCTGGCCATGGTACTGGCCCACCTCGGCCTATCCATTGATTTGGAAAGCTGTGATTCAGGTGTTCACGAACAGCAACAGGGAGTGTGCTGGAGCTCCATCATGCATAAACCAAATGTTTTGGCGCAACTAAAGAGGTACATCTTCAAGTAAGATAAATAGCTCCTCTCTCAAAATGTTTGAGTAGATTATGCCATTAAGCCTGGGAGGAAGCTCGAACAGAAGTAGATGATCTCCTATGGTTCCTGCCCAAATGTTTACTGAAAAAGTGAAAACTGATGTTGTGGACGATTAGGATTGATGGCATTGATTCATCTGCCCAAATATGTTGGTTGTGGACGTTAACGATAGCTGTTCTTGTAAAGTGTGCCTGAACGGTAAATAAAACGGTTGTTAGAGAGTTTGGGTTAACAGGTTTTTCTAAAACCATCGGCAAATACCAGCACGGGGAATACAGTCTCGTGGCAATAGAGTATGAACTTTCTGGAGGTGGTATGGATGTAATCGTTGCTCTTTTAGTATCCTCCAAATAATAGATTGATTGACATGTATCTGCATTACATTTTCAAGGCTTGAGCTTCTTCTGACAAAGAAATCAGTCATTGGCCAGTGGGGTGGAGGGAGTTCTATCAACTAGAAAGTAACTGATTTTTATTGCTAGAAAATGTTTTGCTTCAAAGTACTTTGATTGCATTGAAGCATGATTCATCAATTTAATTGATTTTTGTATTGATGACAATAATTGTGTGGTAGTAAACGATTAATAACTTGAGTCATAAAAAATAAAGAAAATGAAAAAATGCGTGACAATGAACCTCGACGAGCTATTCAAATAACATATTGTACAGAAGTCAAAGTCCTATTTCAATAATTAAGTCAGACAGTGGAGTGAAAATTACATCATTATAGATATATTTATAGCAAAGCCGATAGAAGTAGGAGTTTTATAGACTTTATATACAAAAATATTGATTTTGTAGTTACTAAAACTTGGGACGGTAAAAAACGTTTTCGATTTGAATAGACTCTATAGGTTGGTTTGACATGAGACCAAAATTTTAACCAACAATATGACCAATGAATCAGTTTTTAATTATACAGGGTGATTCTTAATTATGGTAAAATAATTTAATACGTGATAGTAGAGGTAAAATTGAACTTATACCAAAAGACTAAAGACGATGTTCAAAGTGACCTCCGTTGTTCTTAATGCATATGTTCAGACGTCTTCTCATCGATTGTCGGACCCGTTAAAATATTTTAGAAGTCTGCTTTATCATTTCTATTCCGTTCAAAATCCTTAATCGGAGTTCTTCAATGGTATCAATCGGAGTATTGTATACTATGGTTTTCAAGTGTCCCCAAAGATAAAAATCTGGTGTGGTACACTCACACAACTTCCCTTGCTCATATTCGAAACTACGATCAGACTTTTGTATATGTGTATATATAATTGTTTTCAGAGTACTTTTTCCTTTGTGTAAATTGTGAAATTCAATGATTTTTTTAGTCGTCATTTTTTTAAAGTCGTCAAAACAGCTGTTCTACAGATGAAATATCTCGACTATGTGTTCTTTTTATGAACTGCTCTACCTACCTACCTCATGCACGAGAAGGAGGTTACAAAGTCCATTTCTCAAGGATGGGGTGGACCCCCCATTAGTTTCCCAGAAAAGAGACTCATGCCAGTTAATAGAGCTGATAAATAACTATACAGAGTATGAATTTGAAAAAAATCGGTCAAGTTATTTTGAAAAAATCGTGAAAAACATGGATTTTTAGTAATTATCCGCAATTTTTCTCAAGAATATTACGGAGCTCCTGCAATTTTCCAAGGAAAAAACTCATGTCATTTGATAGGACTTATGAATAGCTACCCATGGCTTGAATTTGAAGAAAATCGTTAGAGCCGTTTTTGAGAAAACCGTGAAAAACCTGGTTTTTGGTCATTATCCGCCATTTTTCTCAAGAATATTACGGAGCTCATGGAATTTTCCCAGAAATGAGACTCATGCCAGTTGATAGTGCTTATGAATATCTATCCATGGTATGAATTTGAAGTAAATCGTTAGAGCAGTTTTTGAGAAAACGGTGAAAAACATGGATTTCTAGTCATTATCCGCCATTTTTCTCAAGAATATTACGGAGCTCCTGAAATTTTCCCAGAAATGAAACTTATGCCAGTTGATAGGGCTTAAAAATAGCTATCCATGGTATGAATTTGAAGAAAATCGTTGTAGCCGTTTTCGAGAAAACCGTGAAAAACATGGTTTTTTAGTCATTTTCCGCCATTTTTCTCAAGAATATTACGGAGCTCCTGAAATTTTCCCAGAAATGAGACTTATGCTAGTTGATAGGGCTTATAAATAGCTATTCATGATATAAATTTGAAGAAAATCGTTAGAGCCATTTTCGAGAAAAACGTGAAAAACATGGTTTTTTAGTAATTATCCGCCATTTTTTCCGCCATCTTGAATTGAATTTTATTGAATTTCTTATTGTCGGGTCCTCATGGTATAGGGACCTTAAGTTTAAAATTTCAAGTCGATCGGTTAATTAGGAATGGAGTTATTGTGTTCACAGACATACACACACACACATACACACACACACACATACACACATACAGACCAATACCCAAAAATCATGTTTTTGGACTCAGGGGACCTTGAAACGTATAGAAAACTTGAAATTGGGGTACCTTAATTTTTTTGGAAAGCAATACTTTCCTTACCTATGGTAGTAGGGCAAGGAAAGTAAAAATCCAAAGGACTGTGGGAATGTGGTGACCTAGCTGGCCATGGTACTGGCCCACCTCGGCCTATCCATTGATTTGGAAAGCTGTGATTCAGGTGTTCACGAACAGCAACAGGGAGTGTGCTGGAGCTCCATCATGCATAAACCAAATGTTTTGGCGCAACTAAAGAGGTACATCTTCAAGTAAGATAAATAGCTCCTCTCTCAAAATGTTTGAGTAGATTATGCCATTAAGCCTGGGAGGAAGCTCGAACAGAAGTAGATGATCTCCTATGGTTCCTGCCCAAATGTTTACTGAAAAAGTGAAAACTGATGTTGTGGACGATTAGGATTGATGGCATTGATTCATCTGCCCAAATATGTTGGTTGTGGACGTTAACGATAGCTGTTCTTGTAAAGTGTGCCTGAACGGTAAATAAAACGGTTGTTAGAGAGTTTGGGTTAACAGGTTTTTCTAAAACCATCGGCAAATACCAGCACGGGGAATACAGTCTCGTGGCAATAGAGTATGAACTTTCTGGAGGTGGTATGGATGTAATCGTTGCTCTTTTAGTATCCTCCAAATAATAGATTGATTGACATGTAACTGCACTGACAATTCTCTAGTGCTCTTCTCTGGATGTTCATAAATTTCATTAAGACTTTCTAACTCAACAGTCCTAGTAGATCGGGGTCTGCCTGCATAAATGTGCTCTTTGGACATCAAAGAACCTGTTTCAGACAGACGTTGATGAATAGTGGCCAAAAATCTTGAACTTGGACATAGTCGGTTAGGAAAGTTCTCTTGATACAAACGTCTTGCTTCAGTACTACAGTATTACAGTGTCCCATCCCATACATTAAATGCATGTCAGCTAATTCGGAGTATGAATAATGTCTAAAATTACCTGCCATTTTTTAAAAAGTTAACACTTATCACAAAAGCAAAGTGAAATGGTTACAAATAACTGGTTAATAGATTAAGCAAAATACACAGCGCGGTTACAGTAGGCCTAACTTACAGTTTGTTGTTTTGTTCAACAGTGAGCTAAAATATTTCTGAAAATAATTTTCAGCTGATAATTTCTTTTAAATATTTTCTTATTTGAAACAAAATGAATCAGCTGTTTTTGAACAGCTGTTATTCAAATCCATGTTTTGTTTGCTATCAGCTACAACCTATGAGTTATTAGTTCTCTCCTCATAAAACAGCAAATTTTTGTGGTGTAATGTACTACATAATAATACCTTTTATTCAACTTTTATTCAAATTTAATTTACACAGCTTACATAATTGTTTTCAGAATTAAATTCTCTTCAATTTTTATTGCGAAAAATTATTTGTTTACTGGTCATTAAAGAAAGTTATTGGGCATCAAACGTAGAAGTCTGTGTTTTTCTACTTAGATTTTTTGCATATTTCAACTTTTTTCTCAAAAACTACTCACACTACAGCTTCCAGACTAGTTTTATTCAATTTTTCAGATATTTTTCCATATGAATCCGCCACAAGTTTTTCAAAAACTAGTCCCCAAACAATTCAGCATCAGTGTATTTCTTCAGAGGAATTCCGGGCGAAATCTTTCACCCTGTATAGCTCGCTAATGAGCGTTTATGGATATAATTATGTTTATAAGAACTTTTTTCTTATTTTTACCTCTACTATCACGTATTAACCGTATTATTTTACCATAATTAAGAATCACCCTGTATAAGTCTTACGTTGGAATTAATTCAACTGACTGCAAAATTATCTATTTTTAGAACGGTAAGAAAAGGGAATACTATTTGGCGAAGTGCTGGTTTACAGATTACAGCGCTTCTTAGGAATTACCGTACCGGTATGGGAAATGTTTTTGAGAATTTATTGTCAAATATTCTACTATACTCCGCGTTACCCAAACCATCCGAAGATATTTGCAGTTTCCTTCTGGATAGCATTGCGCGTTTTTTCCGTCCGATGGCCCGATTTGGCAAAAATCCCGGAAACTGGAGGAGTCGAATATTCGAGGGTTTTGGGGCATCCTGTAAAAAAGCTCCGAGGTTAGAGGGTCAACGTTTTGTTTTAAGCTGTCCATTACTCCAAAATCATTGCACGAAAAATCCAGCGTGTTCGGTGTTAATTCCCCAAACGGCCCTTTCCCACTACCATACCTCTTGACTGGAGTACTTTCTTCACTCTATCACGCGCATGTGTGTTTCATCGTTTCTTGGCTCCTATGATGAGGTACACGTTATAATGGCAGTGGAGTAAGATAGGAAAACAGCGTTGCTGATCCTCTGTCTTGCCACTGCCTTTTATAGAGTGTTGTAAATGTGCTTTTGTAATTTACACTTTATTTATTAAAAGTTTACATTGAACAAGATTAAAAATAGAATAAAACATCATCTTTTAACATCTCTCATAAATCTCCTCATAAAACTCTAACTTCAACAACTAGTTATTTACTTGTAAATGTTCGTTGCTAAAACAGTCACCTTGACAACCGTGCTCACATGATATCCACTTAGGGCCTAGCCTACACATCACTATCCTCCCTTAGGGATATTGGTCTCCAATATCCAGATTTCCTTATAAGGTGGTAGACGATTGTGTGTAAAACCTTTGATTTGGTTCTTCATTCAGTTTTCTCAATCCTGTACACAATTATCCTCTTTACAATGTAGTACATGCCTTAACTTGCTCTTTCTTATTTTGAGCAATTTTTTTTTTAAATTGCCAAATTCAATTCTTGCAAATAACAAACAATTTGGATTCTCCTGAATCCAACGAAACTTGAACAATAATTAGGAATAGCAGCATGTGATCCTCAACCTTGTGGGCTTTATCGCGTCCCCACCAACGATGTCTCAAACCTCTAAATCGAACAATACTCTGTTCAGCCAAACCTCAGGACAGACACACTTCCTCCCTGCCAGACAGCCATGCTTCTGTAGTTCCGGACAGCCGTGCTTCTACCCTGCCAGACCTCCATGTCTGCAGAACCAAACAACTCACGCTTCCTCCCTGCCAGATAGCCATGCTTCTGCAGTTCCGGACGACAGCCGTGCTTCTTCCTTGCCAGACCTCCATGTCTGCAGAGCCAAACAACCCAGATAGCCATGCTTCTGCAGTTCCGGAGAGCTGTGCTTCCACTCAGCTACATGCTGAGGACTGAGGAGTTCCATTCGAGCTAGTGAGATCCTCACTTGCTCCTGTTCTTCTCATTTATGCATACCCTAATGCATGTCGTAACCACATACCCTATGTGTCTACGATAACTTCTATGCACACACTTACAGAGTCGACACAACACAACGCAGAAAAGCAAACCAGCGAAACAAACTGTTATAACAGACTGACTTCTCATGATAATTCGCATAATCCTCATCATTCACAATTGGAACAGTGAATATTGTTACAACAACCGTGCTCACATGATATCCACGTAGGGCTAGCCTACATCAAGAGGATATCTGATACCGGTACATCTAATATGTATTAACTGTTCATTTTTGTTGAAAATAATAAATTAGATTTTATTCGTAAAGAAATTATATTTTTCAATGATTAAGTAATACAATTTCATAAGTTAATTGCGATTTAATATTTTGTTTATTAAATATACTTCTACATTGATACGTTCTAGCAATTCTGCAGAGGTAGAAAAGGATAGAGCTATCTGCTTTATCGAATAATAGAGAATAGTCTAGCCAATGAATGTTTAAAAAAGGGTATATTTGGAGGGAGTAATTTGAACACAATTTTTGACTTAGCAGCCTTGTTTGGACCAGTTAGGTCCCACCATTGTAGGAAATTATGTAATCTCTAATTTTGTATGAAATAGTCATGTACGAAAGATGCATACGGTAGTTTTCGAGTTATATGCGAGAAACCAAAAAAATGGTAAAACCACCCCAACCCCTAAAAGCACAGGAGGTAGGGACTTTTGATATGTTTACCTCCTTACTACCCTTAACAGAACTGCGGGGTAAACAATTGTATTCCAAAATTTTTCCTCTACAACCCTTCGTTGACTGGACTAAAAGGATAGCAACACCAATGTAAAAATCAAGTACTGTACTCCCATTATTATAGCCTCACTAAAAAACCGAGTATAGACAACTCTACTAATGTTTCATTGCTCAGTCTTTTATTTTTTTAGATACCGTACCAATTATTTCTCTTCGTTATCGTCCATAAATAATTAATACCGTATTGATCCATTGGGCGAATGTCTTGAATTTATGTGTACCGTCCATAAAAACTTATGAATTTTACTACAGGTAAAAGTTGAAATAATTTTTATTACAATTCGGTTCACTTTTGATTAGCGATATTTACAAAAAATATATATTCAAATTAATATTAGAATAATAAAATAGAATATATACTTGCAAAAATCTTAATTTACTTTAATTTGCATTACCTTTTTTCAAGTTCAATCCTCCATCAAGTTCAGTACGGTAAATCATACAAAACTTCAGATCCTTAATGTTTTGTGATTTATTCATAATTTTTGTTAATATTTGGCATTTATTGAAAATCGTGTTTTGAAGTCAAGTCTGGCACGTTTGCTCAACATACTTACAGATTTCAAAGTAAGATTACCTGTAAAAGAAATTTTTTAGAAGTTGAGTATATTTCTCGTATATTTCAATGCAGTACGGTACCTCAGACTTCTCCATTTTCTCTATTCAATCTTAACCTAGTCTATTTCGGAGTAAGATTGAAATTTATTTTTATATATTATTGTAACTTTTGCTTGAAAGTTTGAAAAATATAATTTTATAATGATCAAGTTCACGATTGACTTAATAGAATCATACATTTGATTACTCAATTTCCCAACTAAAATATACGTACATTCAATAGTAGATGAGTCTCACAGTTACTGGATTCAAGTTGAGAGAATATGATAAGAGATTGTAAACATATCATTCTCAAGGAATAGCGCAACTCTGAAACAAAGGATTCTATAAAACTGAATAAAAATAGATACTTGTTAGTAGTTGAAAAATTTAATTCGCACTACCAAACATCCAGGTAATATTCAATATTTCATCACAAATATTTAAAACTAAGTAGCTGACAACAATATTTACAATATAAATATAGGGAATCTGGACTACATGGTGAGGTGGAATAGTTATGTACAGTATACTGTAGTAGACAACATAGAAACATCGTACACAACCTCCATCCATGATCCAGCTCGTACCACTTCAAATGAGTATAAACTGAATAGTTAACACTATCCAGTATTATTCAGTTTGGACGTCTAAAGACTTGGTATTAGAAGTCTGAATATTGCAGACTTCAATATAAACAATATTTGCTGTGTCTGCTAAGCTGTGGGCGGTATGTTAATTTGTTGAGCCCTCAATCAACCCAACTCAAAGTGAACCTCATTATGACTGTTACAATAATATGTTATAATGAATTATAAATTACCAAGTATTCTGCTTAGACACATTAGACACCACATAAAATGTTTGAGAAGTTGTAATAAATCTCTGAACAACCCAAGTATACTACTTGTAAGTAAATACAAGGAAATACAAGTAAGAATTATAAAATTAACTGAATGTTTAGAATCTCACATAGGCTACCAAAATGGCTCATATTGCACCACAGTCATTCAGTTTACTATATTACAAGCTATGCCATGTAAAGTCATTTCGTAGATGATTCCTCAGCAACCAGTCTGTATTTGAGGTGGTGTTATAATAAGCAGATTGTGTTATATAACAATACTGGTAAGGTTATTTTGATGATGTGAATAAGGACGAAAGTCTTACTTCAGGGCAGACTTGGGAATTCCAAAATTTACTCATTTATTTCATATTTGAGCCAATTACTCAAACCATCATTGCACAGACTACTGCAGAAATTATAGTAATTCATTCACAACAAAAATTATTAAGAGTTCTGTAATCATTCATAAATACAATAATATAATATTTAAATGGACTTGGTCACAAAAATCAATAACTGTAAATTGATAAGTTGTTGACTATAAATTTCCAGTTATTAACAAACAGTTAGTGACAATGTAGTGACCAATTACCTTTTAGCATCTTTTTTATTTTCTGATACATATAAAGTCAATTATACTACTCTAAACGAGATCAGTCATAATGCCAACCTACATTGTCTGACATCAGCTTCAAGTTTCCAAGAAACATTATAAGGGGATATCAATGTGAGACTTATGAATGTGATGAATGCCCATGAACTTTATGAATGCTTACTTATCAGTGTGAGCTCGGAAAATACATTTTTCAATTCTAAGACCCTTCTGGCAAGGGCAACATGTGAGTCAGAAGTGAAATCTTGTAAAACTAAGTTACGCAATTGAATATTAAAACTAAACTGAATAGTTTAGTATGAAAGATAAGGGTATTGATGAATATGATACAAACTTACAGAAATATTTCTCTCTTAAATGGAATTCACTCAAGGATGGTAATATTTAGTCCAGTTCATCACACACACGCTATACATCAAGTCCAGTTCAGAAACGTTACAGTTTATCTAGTGAAAAATCGCATATGACGTCCCGGGCCGCGCATAGGCCCCGGAAACCGCTCCCAGTTGTGCGGCGGGCGGATTCCGCCTCTTCCGCCGCCACCGCCGCCGCCTCCACCCGGGGGGAAGCGGGGTGGACCTTCCGGCCGGAACTGGTGCAGAGGCGGACCTGAGGGTCCAGGGGGTCCACCGCTCACTGTGTTCACCACCGATCCTCCCTCCCCATGCCACGCCTGCTGGTTATCTGCAATCCAGTACCCACCTTAGACAATGTGGCGAATCCGGTACATAGTACAACACAAGACTGGTACAAATTGTTTATTGTATATTTGTTTCTTTGTATTTGCCTTGTCTGTGTGAATAATTGAATAAAAAAATGAAATTGAAGTTATTGGAAACATTTTTGGGTAAATACTTACTTTCCGTGTCCAAACAAGCAATCATTAAGGTGCGTACAGATATACGCGCCGTTAACATGAGCAATTCACTTTTAATCAGCTGACTATATCTGTATTTTTACAGAAAGGGTAAGATACAGATATAAAAATCTGGTGTGGTACACTCACACAACTTTCCTTGCTCATATTTGAAACTACGATCAGACTTCTGTATATGTGTATATATAATTGTTTTCAGAGTACTTTTTCTTTGTGTGAATTGTGAAATTCGATGATTTTTTTTAGTCGTCATTTTTTTAAAGTCGTCAAAACAGCTGTTCTACAGATGAAATATCTCGACTATGTGTTCTTTTTATGAACTGCGCTACCTACCCACCTCATGCACGAGAAGGAGGTTACTAAGTCTATTTCCCAAGGATGGGGTGGACACCCATTGGTTTCCCAGAAAGAAGACTCATGCCAGTTGATAGAGCTGATGAATAACTATACAGGGTATGAATTAGAAAAAAATCGGTCAAGTTATTTTTGAGAGAATCGTGAAAAACATGGTTTTTTAGTACGCCGCCATTTTTCTCAAGAATATTACGGAGCTCCTGCAATTTTCCCAGAAGAAAAACTCATGTCATTTGATAGGGCTTATGAATAGCTATCCATGGAATAAATTTGAAGAAAATCGTTAGAGCCGTTTTCGAGAAAACCGTGAAAAACATGGATTTTTAGTCATTATCCGCCATTTTTCTCAAGAATATTACGGAGCTCCTGGAATTTTCCCAGAAATGAGACTCATGCCAGTTGATAGGGCTTATAAATAGCTATCCATGGTATGAATTTGAAGGAAATCGTTGGAACCGTTTTCGAGAAAACCGTGGAAAACATGGTTTTTTAGTCATTATCCGCCATTTTTCTCAAGAATATTACGGAGCTCCTGAAGCTTTCCCAGAAGAGAGACTAATGTCAGTCGATAGGGCTTATAAATAGCTATCCATGGTATAAATTTGAAGAAAATCGTTAGAGCCGTTTTCGAGAAAAACGTGAAAAACATGTTTTTTTTTTTTAGTAATTATCCGCCATTTTTCCGCCATCTTGAATTGAATTTTATTGAATTTCTTATTGTCGGATCCTCATGGTATAAGGACCTTAAGTTTAAAATTTCAACTCAATCGGTTAATTAGGAATGGAGTTATCGTTTTCACAGACATACACACACACACACACATACACTCACACACACACATACACTCACACACACACATACACACACACAGACCAACACCCAAAAATCATGTTTTTGGACTCAGGGGATCTTGAAACGTATAGAAAACATGAAATTAGGGTACCTTAAATTTTTTCGGAAAGCATTACTTTCCTTACCTATGGTAATAGGGCAAGGAAAGTAAAAAGCTTGGCATCAGCTGATTAAAAGTGAATTGCTCATGTTCGCGGCGCGTAAATCTGTACGCACCTTTAGATACTCAGGTCCCATGTGAAAAAAAACAATAATAATAAAAAATATATATAAACATTTGATCAAACATTATCTTCAAATTGCATGTTTCCGAAAATTTGCAACCGATTGGGCTTTGTCATTTGCTTCAAAGAGATCCTCCTTTCTACATTGGACATCAAGCTGAGGGCACACAAGCAAGTGCTCCTGCTCCTGAATTGCTCCACACTCGCAGAAGATATCATGAGCTGGCAATAAACCCCATTTTTGCAGGTTTGTTTTGCATATGGACACTCCTACCCTTAAACGATTGAGAGCTTTCCAAGTCAGAAAAGCCAAATCATGACCAGGAGGCAATTCTTCCCGAAATGGCAATCCCTCCACTGCTCCACACGATTTTCTTCAGAAGAGCCCTGCAGGACATGGGATGTTGCCAAGAAACTTCTCCTTGATTTCAACCGTCCAACTGCAGGTTGATGCCCAAATAATGGATGGCGTGGGTCACTTGCCTGTTTAGCACTTGCCTCTAAATGTCTGTAGCAACCTTTCTTCTGATATTGGGTGGTGCTACTCCCGCAAGAGGGTACAACCTGTGCGCTGGTGTCGGTCTTAGACATGCTGTTATTATCCTCATTGTTTCATTTACTGCTGTATCCACTTGTTTAGCATACACTGAGGAGCTCCAAACAGGTGCTGCATATTCTGCTGCTGACAGACACAGACCAATTGCCGATGTTCTTAGTGTGGCTGGTTGAGCTCCCCATTTGGAATTGGCAAGCTTCCTGATGATATTGTTCCTTGTGTGAACCTTAGCCTTAGTGCTGGTGCAGTGCTGCCGGAATGTCAGGGTGCGGTCCAAGGTTACTCCCAGATATTTTGGTGTTGCATGATGTAGTTGCTCTCCCCTCCAATTGACATTGAGCTCTCTACCAGCTTCACTGTGCTTCAAATGAAAAACACAGACCTGAGTTTTACTTGGGTTGGGTTTGAGGTGGTTACTTTCATAATATCTGGAAAGCTCTTCCAGAGTACTTGTGATCTTTTTTTCCACTTCCTCGAATGTTTGACCCAGTGCTGCCACTGCTGTATCATCAGCATAGATAAATTGCCTTGTATCTCTAGGCCTGGGAATATTATTTGTATATTTATTGTACAGCACTGGAGAGAGTACACCACCCTGGGGTAGACCATGTTTTTGATTTCTCCACCTACTATTCTTCCCCTGGAGGCTGACTGAGAATCGCCTATTCTGAAGGAAGCATCTGATCAGTGTGGCAAGTTTGAAATCATCAGTAAGATCATATATATTTTTTACTAGTCTCTGATGATTCACTGTATCATATGCTGCAGTGAGGTCAATGAATGCCACCCCTGTGATACCTTTTTTCTCGAAACCATCCTCAATGTGTTTGGTGAGGTTTGAAACCTGGCCACAGCATGACTTTCCAGCCCGAAAAACAGCTTGCTCTTTAATTAGTTTTCCTTCCATAGTTTCGATCATTCTTCTTAGCAAGAGTTTCTCAAGAATCTTGAAGAGATGACACAACAAAGACACTGGACGGAATTTTTTTGGACTATCAGGCATTTTTCCCGGCTTCAACAGTGCTACCACCATAGACTTTCTGCACAGTTTAGGAATCTGGAGTCTATTCACACAGCAGTTCATGAGCCTGGTGATCCACTCCATTGCCTTAGGGCCAAAATTTCTGATCTGCTCTGATCTGCTCCTCAAATCATCCACTCCAGAGCAGCACGGTTTGTCTTCAAGGAAGCTATGACTTGCGGCAGTTCATCTTAAGTGAATGGTTCCCTGAGAAGGTGAGTTTCTGTTGTTCGATCGCTTTTATTAGGATATGATCCTTTTTCCCACCTGTCTTGTCATTCAAAAGCAACTGACTCGCCACCTGGTCTGCTGACACAGGATAGAAAGAAAGAGGTCTTGGCTTGGGTCCCATCACCATTCAAATTCTTGAAGAGCTTCCAAGCACGTCTGCTATTAATTTTCATATCAAGGCTCTCTACCATTGCACACCATTTAGTAATATGATTCTCTGAAATTGTCTCCATCAATTGTTCTCCTTACTCTGATGGTCTCCTCATCAAAAGGATCTCTCTCAAACAGGACCTTGTATCTTGGGTAAATAAAAAGTAACCATTTAAGAATTTGTGATGTCTTTTAAAAATAACAGTATTGATATTAATTTGTTATGTTCTTAACCCCTTTCTAATATATGATAAGGGAGAAACAATAGTTTTTCAGCCTTGAAGACTGCACAGTAGCAATGTGAAACAGTCAAATCGTGATTTTTAGGAAACACATCTTGAGGGACAAAATGTAATACTACCGACTACTACCGCCAACTCTTAAATAAATACAGAAATTGGAAAGGCATTGTCCAAAACACAATTAAACAATTATTATAAGTTATCAGTGTTACAGTATTTAAATCATAGTTTACAAATTCTTCGAATATTAAAATAGGATATTTCTAGTTCATTTGTTGGTTTCTGATGTGATTCTCTTCTATTTAAATCTAATTATACCAAGAAATAGTTCAAATATTCAATTCACTGTTTTATATTGAATTAATATGATTTTGGCTACATATGATTTTTATTTTATATAAATGAAATAAATATAACCCTATGAAAAATAAAATAAATTTATCTCAATTTTACATACTAATATATAATCTTGTTGAACTACAAAAAATTAAATCGCTTATTACTGTCTAAAGACACGTTTCCGTTCAGAGTATAATTAGAAGACGTACAATGTTTATTAAGTGCCATAAAAATATGAATTCTGATAAATAATATATAAACATTGTGCATAAAGAAATATAGTACAGCATGAACATTGTAAACAAGCGACTAATATGAATACGGTAGAAATGATCTATTTACCATTTTCACGTCTGTAGGGAGGAGCTTGCCCAAAGAAGTGGCCCCCACCACGCTCCATTCCTCCATAGGATGCTCTTCCACGGCCGCCGCGAGCTCTTGTCGCCATCATATCCTGAAACAAATCCAAAGTAAATTCACTAAGTTTGAATTATGTCACTTGATAAACTTAGAACAGCATTTAATGGGACACAATATGTAATGTTACATACTTTAGGGTGACACAGAATAACGGGAACTTTTAAAAACGCCATGAAACATTTTTAGTGGGAAGGGAAAAAATGATTTTATTCAAATTAATGTAAATTTCAAGATTTGCCATTTGAGAATTATTAATAACATCTATTACTTTTTGACAATTACTCCTTCAAGATGGCTTCCTCCTGAACTAATACACTCTTGAAATCTGTGTTGACGATTCCTCATTGATCGCTGCACCATCTGCGTTTCTTGGTCCCATGATCTGACAACCTGCGATTTTCTGTTTACGGAGCTATCTCAAATCAAACGTTTTCACAACTTCCACACTTACACAAAACTTAAAACTATGTACGGAGTGGTTGCTGTTTTTTTTCATATTTAGTTCAATTTTATTCATAGTTAACGTTTCGTTTTTTTTCAAAGTGCTGATGTAATTATACCATAAATGAATGCGTTTTGAAGAAAGATACAGTGATTGAAATTTGATACTGTCTTACTGTTTACGCATACCGGACGGGATTTGTGAGTTCAATGATCTTTGATTGTTGCAGTGTTCATGTCGTGTAATGTGTAAATTATACTAAATTTAGACCTATATTAATTTAGTAAAAAAATCATTCGGGTTGTCTAGTTGTAAAATGAATTTCTTGATTTCTTTTCTAAATAACTGACGTGACGTTATTTTCCTTGTTGTTACTGGAAGTGAATTGAATATTTTTATAGCTATGTATTTGAAGTGTCGTCTGGAATGTTCTAATCTTGGTTTTGGGAGGTTAATGTCCTGTGAATTCCTGAGGTTTATTCTTTCTCTCATCTGTTGAATATCGAAATTATTTTCAGCTAAATCCAGCAATGCTTTGAATAGAAAAGAATGTCTCACTGATAATATTGACAGTTCTCTGAAGAGCATCATTGAACTATATTGTTTAGGTTTATTACAAATTATTTTTAATATATGTTTCTGACCCGTAATCACAGGTTTAATATGAACATTGTATGCACTCCCATAGCATATTATTCCATAATTTATTCTAGAACCAATAATTGCATGGTATAATTGTAACAATACTTCTTTTGGACATAACTGTCTGAGGTAATAGAACTTCCTTATGTATACAAATAACTCATTTTTTATCTTCTGTACATGATCTGACCAAGTGAGCCTACTATCCAATATGAGGCCCAGATATTTAACTGTACGTGCTTGTTTTATAGTTTCACAGTTACACAATAAATTATTCACCTGTTGCGCACAATCTAATTTATGGAAGTAAATACTAGTTAACTCCTGATCCGTGTTTTGAAGATTAAATTGTATTATATTAGATTTGTCTGTGTTGATAGTTAATTTATTTTCGCAAAACCACCACCTAAGGTGCTTAAGATCCATTTCTAATTTATTTTTAAGTTCTTGATTTGTTTTGGCCGAATAAAATATAACTGTATCGTCTGCAAAAGATGTAATCTTTCCCTGTAAGTCACCATCCGTCAAATCGTTAATAAAGACCAGGAATAAAGTACTTGATAACACTGATCCTTGAGGAATACCTATGGTAATGTCCCCGGGTTCACTCAACGTATCGTTAATTCTGACCCTTTGACTCCTATTAGATAGGTAGCATCTTAACCAATCATTGGCAATTCCTCTTACTCCTGATAAATCAAGTTTTTTTAGAAGCATGTTTTTATCAATTGCATCATATGCTTTAGATATATCAAGAAACAGAGCTGCACACTTATTATTGACACTAAAACTGTCATTTATTTTTGAAATGAGATTTTTAATTGCCGCTTCTGTACTTCTTCCTTCACGGAAACCATATTGGTTATCACTAAAAAAGTTATTATTTTTATAAAAGTTTTCAAGTCTAATCTTGAATATTTTTTCTAAAATCTTGGAAAAAACCGGTAAAAGTGAAATTGGGCGGAACTGATCTATGTTTTTACAATTTGGCTTTTTAGGAATAGGTATAACTACGCTGTGTTTGAACATGCTTGGGAATTTTCCTTTGGCAATACTTAGGTTAATTAGATCGGTTAATTTGTTCAAATAATTCATGTAAGTTTTTTTAATCATGCTTGTGCTTATCCCATCTACACCTGGCGAAGATTTATTTTTCAATTTTCTTATTGTACTTGCTACTTCCTCCGGATTTGTAGGGTGGAGAAAAATTGAATTTGTTGGAGAATTGTATGGAAACCTTATTTTTGATATTCTAGCAGACTCTTCCCTAGTTTGCAATGTGGTTTGTTCTAATTCATCATTCATTTTATTCACAACATTTAGAAAATAAGAATTAAACGAATTAGAAATTTTATTACTATCATGTATGCTATTTCCCTGCTCATCAACAATCAGTTTTAGTGGTTCTTTATTTTTTTTCAATCCTATTAACGCGTCAATTGTTTTCCACGTCTTTCTAATGTTTCCCTGGCTTTCTCTAAACAGTTTTGAATAATAATATTGTTTTCTTTCTCTCAGTTCATTACGTAAGTTATTTTTGAATGTATTGTATATTTGTTTTAAGTCGTCATTATTAGGTTGTTTGATAACATTCTTGTATAACTCATTTCTTAAGTTTATTTGCTTGATCAGATAACTATTTATCCATGGCGACCTATATTTCTGTGTCAAGTTATTTTCTAAAAGAAGATTTTCTTGTGAATCTTTGATAGCGCTTTTTAATGTCCAATGAAATTTTCCCATCCCTCATCAACTGATACTGCTGGTATTTCTCTATCCCAATCAATCGATGATAAAATATTATTCAACTTCCGGTAATTGATTAGGCATATTTTTTATAATTTGTATCTGCTTCTTCGTTGGATCTCTTCAATCCTTCAACTTTAAGTATGATTGTACTGTGATCAGTTATATCTAAATGTAGTATTTCTGGAATTAGATTAATTTTATTCAGTTTTGTTCTATTTTTGCCGGATTTTAAGTAAAGATGATCTATTAAAGAGTTGGAAAATCGGGACCTATGAGTGTAATCAGTATTGAGTGATTCAAATCCAAAACTATTCATTAAATATTTGTAATCGTCAATAATTCTGGTGTTCTGAAAAAGATCTATATTTATATCTCCCGTGAAAAAGAAAGGGACCTCATTGTTTTCGTTAATATTAAATATTTCTTCTAAGTACAAGGTTAATTCGTTAAGAAATATTTTGGGTGAGTTTGATTGCAACCTGTAAGCAGCCAACAACTGAAATTCAAAATTATTATATGAACAAGATATATGTACACAGTCCGCTGAAATAAAAACTATTGTCTTTGTTTTGAACGTTATCTCACTGTTTATATAAACCAAAGTTCCTCCTGCTCTGTAGTTATGATTGAAATTACCATGTACGGAATAGCCCTCTATATGATATAAGTCTATTTCATTCTCTAGTATCCATATTTCTGTCAAGACTATTATTAGCGGGTTGTTTTCTAATTTCCTCATTTGCACTAAGAATAAATCGAAATTACTTCGCAGACTGCGTATATTTTGATGAATAATTAGTGTTTCTCTGCTACTTATCTCTGATGACATTTTTATTTACGGTACTGACACTGTTATTTTCTTGGTTACCTGGCTGCTTAGATGCACTTATCACGCTCAACTTTTTCACTTGTTCACTGTTCTTGAGTTCAATAACTGGTGTTCCGTCTTCTTTCCTAGCTAGAATCTTCCCTTCCTTGATCCATAGGTATTTGACGCTCAACTTTTTCACTTGTTCACTGTTCTTGAGTTCAATAACTGGTGTTCCGTCTTCTTTCCTAGCTAGAATCTTCCCTTCCTTGATCCATAGGTATTTGATGTCGCCTCTTTTGAAGATCTCTCTCGCCATGGTGAAAATCCTTCTTCGAGTAGGTGCTAGACTTTCATTCACATAGACTGGATGGTCCGTTGTTTCTCCCATCTGCTTTGTAGAAAACTGCCTCGTAACTTTCCTTTTATTCAATATTACTTGTTTGTCTGTTCTACGAACGAACTTGACAACGATTGGTGGAGGTAGGTTTTCATTTCGTTGTTTAAGTCTGTGACAAATGTCGATTGCATCTGCTTTTATTTTGTGTCCTAATGCTTCGCTCATTCTACAAATGATTTCTGTTACATCTTCATCCTGTTTTTTGGGTATACCATTTATTTCCAGCATGTTCGATCTTGAGTATTGTTCCATATCCTCGACGCGTTCCTTCAGTTCTGCATTTTCTTTCCTGAGGCTAGCTACTTCTGTTGAAAGCTTATCGATGTTGATGAGGCATGTGCTAATTTGCTTGTTTTGTTCATCAAACTTCTTATTTATGTCGTTAATCGCCTGATGACATGATTCAATTGATTTCCCAAGCTCCAACTCCATTTTCTTAATATTCTCCTTCATCGACGTCTGATTTCCTGCAATTACCTCAAGAACTCCTGCGAGTTCTTGGAGAGTCACGTCCTTGTTTCCTGTTGTCGATTCACTCACCATACTTTTGCGACGTGTAGAGGAACAGCTGCTACATCTCCAAATTTGTTTGTTTCTCTTTATGTAGTCCGCATCGTCCTTGGTCATTTTCACACATCCTATATGAAAATTCGCTTCACAGTCGACACATGAAATCAGCTCACCTGAATTCCGAACGGATTTAGAGCAAATAAAACAAGACATTTTTAAATCTTCGAATAAAATATTCACTACAGCACGGTTCACTAGCACGAAATATTTTGTTACGGAACGTTTAAACTTTGCACAGCTGACTCAGCAACCACTCCGATACGACCGCTCTCGTCGAGCTCTCAATCATTACTAATCGTTCAGGAATCTCAATACAGATTTCAAGAGTGTATTAGTTCAGGAGGAAGCCATCTTGAAGAAGTAATTGTCAAAAAGTGGTAGATGTTATTAATAATTCTCAAATGGCAAGTCTTGAACCTTACATTAATTTGAATAAAATCATTTTTGCCCTTCCCACTAATGTTTTATGGCGTTTTTAAAAGTTTCCGTTATTCTGTGTCACTCTGTATAAAAGTATGGTAAATTAATTGAATTTGGTTAATCTTTATAGGCCCAGCAATAAAACCTCTCATATTTAAAAAGGAAGATGAAGAAAAATAATAGAAGAGAAAAAGATAACACACACAAAGAGTTTACCTTTATTGAATAACACTCAATACTACACCATTCAGTATTAAAAATGAACAGCAAATTGATGATTTCACAAACCAATTTAGAAGCTTAGAATTAGAAATTGAAGCAGTTTGGTCGTATACTACGTGTTGTTGTAAGATATAAAATTATTTGTAATTCATAAGTCAACAAACGAATCAGCTAATATTAGAAATAAACTCAACTTTATTTATTTATTCATTTATTGTATGAAACACTACAATCATAATACAATTATGACATTGGAGGAAAAACTAGGCTGAGCCTGTACTATTTCTCTCCAAAAATTTTGATAAAATGTTAATGTTGTCACACACTGATTCGTCACTTGATTTTCGGAACTATGTATCTGCAATGATAATACCCTATGCGACACACGTTGTGTGAATGAAATTTGTGCGCCTTAGATAGAATAGAGATTTTAAATCTGGCTGAATTTATTGTAGTGACTGGTTTATTCAACGAGATACTACAAATGCAAATGGGGAACAGCCTTTAACGCTCCAGAGGGCGTTTTGCCAACTACAATGATAAAAACCCTTATTCAAAATTCTTAAATGATCGGATAATAGATGTAATACTAGCATATTGACATTTGAAGAGCAACAACTTCTAACTTAACCTTAAACCTTCAATCAAGTAACTCATCTCTAAACCTAGCCATAATCCTAAGGTCTGGTTGGAGGAGGAGAGTGGTTCGGGGGTTGTTTAGCTTTTTAACGACTGAGTCAACCAGTTGAAGATGAGGAGGCAATATTTCCTTAGTAAATCCTATAGTTTTTCAAATTATCTTCTACCACCTGGTCCTATCGTTTTCCCCATCCCATCATTACCTTCCTTCATCCCATCCTCTCATGCCAAGATTCTTTACACTTATACTAGTACCTTTTCTACCCTCTCAAGAATTGAAGGTTTTCCTAGTACATGGATAGCCATAGTTGGAAAAACCTTCAATCCTCTCCCCCTTTTTTTGTACAGTTCTCAATTTGTTAAAATATGATTGTTATTATTGTTTTGCATGTATTCATTTGTATAGTATGTTGTGTATGTGTGTGTAAATGATTGAATTTGGTACCTGTGCAGCACGCATCGATATCTTGTTGTATCCGGTGGGGCCAGTCGGCTGCTGGCCGCATGTTTCCAGCGCGACAAAGTCGTCGACATGCAGCGACGGTGGACGCGACGTGTTGGGCGGCCGCGACCGGAACATGTCTCCGCGCTGCCCCCCGCCTCCACCACCTCCTGGTCCACTGCCGCCCCCACCACCACCTGGCCCACCGCCACCTCCTCCACCGCCACCTGGCCCCCCGCCACCTCCACCGCCACCGCCTCTCAAAGCACCGCGGCCTCGCATCGGTGTCACTGCAACAACACAACAAACATTCCATTCATTCATCTTTCAACCAAACTTATCATCATCATTTAGTTCATTTAGTATATTCATAGAGAGAAGATATCATAAGAGCATATCCTAAGGTATGGGTCATTTATGTTCCAAATTTTAAGCCGATGTTTGTTAACTCAGATTACTGTTGACTACCAGCGTCTCAAAGCTTCACGAAAAAGAACTATTAAGACTATTTTAATAAGATAGAACGTTTGGTTTTGTTCATTTATTTAAACAATTTGTGGCACGGATTAGGTCATATACGTTAATATTTACTTATTTTATTTATTTAATCATTATCTTTGAGCTAACCATCATTTGAAATGTATGTTTTTAAAATAAATGTAACTTTTTCGATATAACTTTGAATAACTTTGATATATTCTCTTTCAAGTTTTTTTTTTATATTCCCAATTTAGTTTTGGAACTTTGAAATAGTAAATGGTAGATAATAGCGAGTAAAAATGAAAGGTAGGTAACGTAAGCTGAAAGCTGAATCTCCAAAAAATAAGCAATAAACTTTTGAAATATTATGTCACCGTAATAAATTTTGTTCCATTTACAAAAAATGATGAAGTTCTCATACATAGAAATATGATGAAATTCACATGACAATGGATAACATAATAGTCAGTTTTATTAGTTGACAGCCAAGAAGTCTGAAGATAATATTAAAGCACAACATTGAACATAAATTGTGGAAGAGCCAACTGATCTAGTCATTCATTAAATTAATTTAATAAACATGTGAGCAATTGAAAAAGAAAACACAAAACCCATAACCATCATTATTAACTAGCTTGCCCGGCGAACTTCGTACCGCCAAAAAGTCAATCTATCTAATGTCATACTTGAATATATTTGGTGAATCATGAATTTGATCTGACAATCAATATTTTCATTTACATCTCAATACAGACTTCCTATGTGCTCAGTCATGCAGCATTTATTATTCCGAAAACATATTCTTCTCACCAAGTGAGCAATTGAAAAAGAAAACACAAAACCCATAACCATTATTATTAGCTAGCTTTCCCGGCGAACTTCGTACCGCCAAAAAGTCAATCTATCTAATGTCATACTTGAATTATATTTGGTGAATCATGAATTTGATCTGACAATCAATATTTTCATTTACATCTCAATACAGACTTCCTATGTGCTAAGTAATGCAGCATTTATTATTCCGAAAACATATTCTTCTCACCAATTGGTAGTCATATATATCAGTAAAGTGTTGAATTAAAAAAAATTGATATTCATTTTTATATAAATATAGATTATTGAAGTTATTGACTTTTTTGAAGAGGAGGAAAAAATAAAGCTCACTAGCCTATTTTGATACAATTAAATTTAATTTAAATATCAGATATAGCTGTTTCCATACCAACCTTGAGTAACAGCGACTTTCAATAATATCAATTCCAATTCTATCACTTTATAAACTTTCAAATACTATTAATACATCAAAACTGTATAATTCATGCAATATTAAACACACATACAGACATACATTTTGATATATGTATATATATATATATTAAATTCTCTACTTTCATGAAGAAATTAATTTTCTCTGTTGATGTTGCATCGTTGATGGATTTTTTCTTCACAAATTGAATGTCTCTAAAAGCAACAAAACTTTAATTACTATGTTGTCATAGCATGTGTATCAACTTATTCGCAGGTCAAACACAGAACATACGGGAAACAGCATTATTATGTTGTTGACTTCTAATAGAAGTCCAACCTAAAATATTGGAAGATAAAAATTAAATAGGAACGATTAATAAAGTAGAAAACCTAGAGCAAATAAAGTTGACTGACGGGACTTGAACCTGCAACTTACAGCATCAGGTACAGACGTCTTAATGCACTCGGTTATTCAGGCTTGGAAAAAGAGGGCTAATTTCTTGTGATCTTGAAACATTATCATATATGTTCAATGTCAAACATTATTATCTTCGGTACCGCTCGGCCAGCAATTTAAAACATGGGACTGTAAAATGTATTAATAATTATTAGCCACTCTATTGAAATTTCCGGTCAGAAACCATCCCCAATATTCACACAACATATCCCCAAAGTTTCATGCCGTTTGTCAAGTAGTTTTTGAGTCTATAGGGAACAAAAAACAAACACACAGACATTCATTCTTATATATAGAGATATCAAGTGGACTATTCTCTGGACTATTTCTGGACTATTGATGAATCAAAATTCGGGGGAGAAACATTTTTTGGCTGTGCCTGTTGATCCTCTATCAAATTATTTGAAAAAATGATTGTGAATCAATAAAATAATAAAGAAAAAATAAAGTGATATTTCAAATCTTGACTACTGCTAGTGGTATTGCAAATCATAGTATATCAACAGCTATTGAGCGATTGAGCATGTTATGGATAAGGTTCTCAGGACTGAGGAGAATAAATCATAAAAGTCAAGACGTCTTTAATCAGCACTTAATCACGATTAAAATTTCATAAAATGTTATACTCAATTGAGCCACAAAAATAAATTGAAATTATATTATAAGAAGCTCGATCCAATGAATTGGATGAGGAAATACAATATTCAAATTGAAATCTACCTTTCTGCTTAATCTAGATCAGTGGTTCCTAATAAATGGTCCGCGAAAACTCTGGAAGTGGTCCGCGAGAAGCCCGAGGGAAAAAAGTTGTTGTTTCAAGCTTGATTATTGTTTTTAAAATTACCTTTATTGATCTACCTGTATACTGAAGTATAATCAATTTCCCTTCGAAAATGTTATACAAAACTCATCGGAAGTTTAAAATAGGTTTCCAATCAGTAAATAAGTGATAAGTTGCAAATTTTCAATGCAATAAGATAGGATTATAAAGATTGTTTGGAGTCTTAATGACGGATTTGTACCACGTCGAGCTAGTCAATCAAAAGCGTGACATTCAATGGCCTTACTATGGTTATATAGTTACTGTAGAGTTTCATATCTACCTGACACACTGTCAACCTGTGATTGTTCTATTTTGTTGGGTGAGTGCAGTGAAGCATGAATAAAACTAATTATTTGTCCGTTGCAGGTCAGTTGATAGAAAAATACGATATGAAGCTTAAATTTCGTCCTAGGAGAAAATCAAATTTCTTGAGATTCAGAAAGTCAAGTAGAATGTGATAGCATAAATTCAAATATCTCAAATTTCATTTTCTGAATATTTTGTTTTTGAGAAGATTTGCTCTATGGTCTCAAACTTTGTCCAGATGATATTGTCAACTGTGGTAGAACTGTGGTAATCGGGTTATTCTTGTTCCACTGCACGCATCCAACACAATAGAACAATCAATTCAATCCAAAATTCAACAGGTACAAAGTTTATTACAGTACTAGCAGAAACCCTTGCTCCGCAAGATCTATTTTATAACTTGACAAACTGAAGACTTGCCGTAATGAAATTTTGAAGAATTGAAAATAGGCCTATAACCATACTTGGTTAATTAAGAATCTACATGCAAAATTGCAAGTTAGTTTCAGTCCAGTAGCTTAGACATATGATGCGTCAAACATAATTTTCCTATCCCGTACGTGTTTAAGCCAGCTCTTTATTTTATTATAGATATAGTTAACGACCGCAAAAGATAGGACTGTGGAACAGAATAGTGGTGAAACTATGATAGCGCCAGAAGTGTCTCGAACACAATAGTAGGTTACTATATGAAATTTTTGAAAATGATTTTTAAAAAAATGTTAAAACAACAGAACTAAAAGTTGTCAACCTTATCATTCTAACTCCATTTAAAGAGACTTTTGTTTGAGCCGAATGAAAATCTATATACATAAAAATGAATGTCTGTTTGTGTGTTTGTATGTTTGTTTGTTCTCTATAGACTTGAAAACTACTTGACATAACGGCATGAAACTTTGGGAATATGTTGTGTGAATATCGGGGATGATTTCTTAAGAGAAATTTTAATAGGGGGATGATAATAATAATTATTTATTAATCCATTTTACAGACCTATGTTATCGAAATTGTCGACAGAGCGGCTACCGAAGAACGGAAAGATGATCATGGTTCAAGATCATATTGTGATAATATGATTGAGCATCTGAAGTTACCAGCTGTACAATAAACGTCACCCTGTGATAAATTGTGTACTGGTATTAGAACGGTATTTTGGAGTTGAAGTTAGTATAGTTGATTGGTACCAGCTGTAGATATTCCTTAGAAGACCTATACGAATAATTATCATTGAAAAATGATAATGAAAATTCCCTTTCATTGAAAAACTGGAAAATGTTGGAAAAAATATTCACCTCATGAAAGGGAGTTATTCATATTGCATAAATTAATTACTGAAGAATGAAAGAATAATTTGAACATTTTTTAATTTAAGCTCAGCTTATATTCATCCAAGAATGGAAGATGGAAAGAATATGGAATTCTGTGTGATTCATCGTACATCGCATATTTCCTGGACCATCTATTGACAATCAACAACTATGAAAACATTGAATTCATTTCTGAAACACTGATTTACCTTATCTATTTTTATTTTTTTTTTCAATTCAAAACTTTACTGATAGATATTACTACCAATTGATTGAGTAGAATATGTTTTCGGAATAATGAATGCTGCCATAGCCACCTCTAATACGATATTGCAACGTCGCAGTGTAGGCTTAGAATCTAATACATGATTGGTGAAAAAGATTTTAAAAAATACCAGCTGATCTTTTCCACCAATCATGTATTAGATTCTAGGCCTACTCTGCAACGTTGCAATATCGTAGGCCGGGGCCTTGTATTAGAGGTGGCTATGATGCTGCATGAATAAGCACATAGGAAGTCCGTATTGAGATGTAAATAAAAATATTGATTGTCAGATGAATTTCATGATTCACCAAATAAAGTCAAGTGTGACATGAGATACATTGACCTTTTGGCGGTACGGAGTTCGCCGGGTAGGCTAGTTGTAAATAAAGCTTTATTATTAATAGTCAACGCTGAAAAAAGACAGGCTCAATCACCAGGAATACTATAAATTCTGTGAGGGACCAGTAAGCCATTGATTTTGAGTAGTTCAATCACTTCCACTATGGACACTGGATACATTATGGACAATCAATGATCAATACGTTTTAGTAATTCAATTCAAAAATACGTATGAAATTTATCAGCTACAGAATAAAAAACTTTTGATTGCAGTGACCCCGACTACTACAATATGAATAACCATTTGGATCAAATATAAGGAATAACTCACATCTCTCAGGGGCCCCAGCTCCCTCAGGGGGGCAAATTTCTGAAAATCCTATCTTAGTGGATGTTTTGAGGCTACCATAAACAATTGTGCAAAATTTCAAGTTTTTAGGCTCAGTAGGTTGGGCTGTGGTGTGATTTCAGTCTGTCGGGGCTTAGCCTTTTATAGATATAGAGAAGAAGAGAAGAGATGTACCTTAACCTAGAATAAATAACTTCTATTAACTCTAACAAAACAACTAAGGCATAAGTAGAGGAAATGAAACAACTGGCATAAGTGAAAATCACTTGTAGGACGACACAGGTTGATAGTGTGCTAGGTAGATAGGAAACACTTGTGTTATATTCCTCACCAACAAAGTTGAACCACAAGAGATGCTTATGTATCAGCACCCATTACCTACCAAAGGGTCCCATCAAGTTTGTATTGTTCTCCCTTGACCGTCCATTTACCCATGCCATTTTTCATATATTCAAGTACAGAAAGAAAGAATAAAGGCCATATTATTGAAACAATAAATTCAAGTACAAAACTATAATAGAAGCTAAACTATAACATGATAAAGTAGCACACTGACCGAACGGGCGTTTTGCGTTGAGCTCGGGCTGTGCGAGGGTGGCGTGATGGCGCTTCTTGGCCTGGGCTGCGGCGGTGGCGGCAGGTGGCGGCGCAGTGGCGGCCACCAGGTCGCCGGGTGCCGGCTTGTGGCGACACAGTTGCGCCACTCGCTCCACGAGGTTGCAGTCGGGCAGGTGGGCTCGTGTCACCTCAAGCAAGTCGCAGACTGCGTGCAACTGGTCGCCTGTGGCCGCATCGTGCTCGTCCAACGGTGGCGCTGCCAGGTAGTAGGTGGCGCTCACTCGCTCCTCATCCACTTCCCCAACCACGAACACGGGACGGGCTGCGAACTGCGCCAGCATTGGTTCGGCGGCTGGCAGCTGCGGCTCCACCATTTCTGCCAACATACACTCTCTCATCTTCAACACTTTCTTCGTTTTAATTTATTAATACAGTTACAAATCATATATCTATGAATGGGGAGAGAACAATAGGAGTCTTGAGTGGAATAAAATGCCAGCTAAGACTCAGGAATATTCTAGGATAACATTAAAGGATTGTTTAAAATAATATTTTAGGATGAAATGAGAGCGATTAATTTTATCGATGAGATATCAATTTTAATGATGAAGCATATGAAGTAGAACGATTAAAAATAAATATGTTTCGAAACGAGCAAATCATACTACTTGCACAGCACAAAAATGACAACTCACTATGAAGTTAATTCCCGTGGGAGTTGCTGGTCTCCTATCGGGCGCCTCCCCAGGTGGCGGATTGGGGAATGCCTCCTAGATATAGGTGGTACCGGGGAAATTAAATACCCGGGGTGGACCAAAACCAGCAAACACGGCTGCTGCCTTGCAGACGGAGATCAGAGGATCCTCAAAGGCTAAGGGAAGAAAACCCCAACAGATAATTGACTGCTGCCTTGTAGTTTGGTATTGGCTTGCCAAAGGCTAGGGAGGGAAACCCGAAAAAATGACCTGGTCCTCCAGGTTGGGGGTTGGCGTGGGGCTAGCAACCCAACCCATGAAAAAACAGTTGTTAGGAAAGCAAACAATGAGCCACGGACGGACAGGATGAACGGAAATTATAATGGAAAAGCCAAAACAAGATTTAAGGACATGGATATACGACTTGCAACTTGGAATGTTAGGACTATGTTACAGCCGGGAAAAATGCACGAAATTGCCAAGGAAATAGAGAATTTTAAATTGGATGTTGTCGCAATACAGGAAATGAGATGGCAAGGGCAAGGTAGGATAGACAAAAAAGATCTCACTCTGCTGTATAGTGGAACAGAGGCAAGGTCTGGAATGAGTGGAGTAGGTTTTATTATTACCAGACGGTGGAAAAAGAGCATCCTAAGTTGGGCCCCAATTAACGAAAGAATTTGCCTTCTTAGATTGAAAGGAAAGTTCCGAAATATTTTTTTGGTATCAGTGTATGCGCCTACGGAGGACAGCGACGAAGTAGGCAAAGATAGTTTTTACGACCTGATAGCCGCAGAATATGATAAACTACCGAAATATGACACCATTATAATACTGGGAGATTTTAATGCAAAAGTAGGAAAGGAGACTTATCTGAAGCCAGTAGCAGGAAAATACTCAATGCATGAGGAATGCAATGAGAATGGTAGAAGAATAGTTCAATTTGCGGTAGAGAAGAACTTAATAATCAAGAGCACATGCTTCCCTCATAAAAATATTCATAAAGGTACATGGAGAATACCTGGAACACAAAATGTGAACCAGATAGATCATGTGCTAATATCGGCAAGACATGCTTCATCTATCACAGATGTGAGATCATTAAGAGTCCCGAACTGTGACTCCGACCATTATTTGGTGCGAGCAGTTCTCAGACAAAGATTGGCGCTTGCACAAGCTACTAAGGGGGAGAGAAGGATAAAGTGGGACGTGGAAAAACTGAGGCAGGGGGAGTGTCGGACAAGGTTTGAGGAAGAAATGGAAAGACGGCTCCCAAATAAACTATCGGAAACCCCTGAAGAATTTAATAGCAAACTAACAAAACTAGCAAATTAACAGAGCATGGAATGATATGAAGCACGCCATGACAGAGGTGATTGAAAACACTGTGGGAGAAAAAAGAATTGAAAGAAATGGAGCATGGTTCAATGAAGAATGTAGTAGGGCACTGCAAAGAAAGAATGAAGCATGGAGAGATATGATGGGTAGGGAAACGCGGCTTAAAAGAGAGAGATACAAGGAACTCAGAAGAACTGCAAGCAAGATATGCAGGAAGAAAAAGAGAGAGTGGCAAAAGAAGCGATTAGAAGACATTGAGACGGCGTACCTGCGGAATGATGTAGGAGGATTCTATCAGAGGGTCGATACAATAAAGAGAGGGTATCAACCCAGATTAAAGTTATGTAAAGACCTAGAGGGACAAATAATTGGAGAAGAAAATAAAGTATTAGAAACGTGGGAGGAATATTTCAAGGAGCAGCTGAGTATAGAGAGAGATAATGGAGAGTTTGCCGAGGAAATAATGACTGCTGAGCCTCTAGTGGAGCCGCCGACCATGCGGGAAGTGCAGGAGGCTATCGACAAGCTGAAGAGTAATAAAGCACTTGGAAGTGATTATATACCTGCTGAGGTATATAAGTGTGGGGGACAAAAACTAACAAGATTATGTCATGAACTGATAACTGGAATATGGGTAAGTGAGGAAATGCCGGATGAATGGAAAAGAGGAATAATTTGCCCTATTTTTAAGAAAGGGGACAAACTCATGTGCAATAATTATAGGGGAATAACACTGCTCAACATAGCCTATAAAATCTTCTCCACAATTATTTTTAAGCGAGTGACGTTATATGCAGAGGAAGAACTCAGTGAAGTTCAGTGTGGGTTCAGAAACAACAGAGGGACAACGGACCAAATATTTGTAATGAGGCAGACAATGAAGAAGTGCTATGAGTTTGATGTAGACTTGCACATTGCATTTGTTGACTTCCGGCAGGCGTTCGACAGTGTAGACAGGAAGCAGTTACCTACAGTACTTACCAGGTGTGGTTTACCAAGAAAGTTGGTAAAAATGGCCTTACTCACAATGGAAGGTGCAAGAGCTTGTGTCAGAATAGATAACAAGTTAAGTAAAGAATTTAGAGTGAATAGAGGCGTAAGGCAGGGTGATGCACTCTCGGCAGTTATCTTTAACCTGGCACTTGATGTTATTCTTAAAGCATTGCAGACAAGCGGCAGTATTGTAACTAAGTCCAAGCAAGCATATGCGTACGTAGATGATATGGTGCTTATATCAAGAAGCAAAGCTGGTGTGGTTGACATGCTCCAAACTCTAAAAAATTAAGGTAAGAAGTTGGGTCTTGAGATTAATATAGAAAAATCTAAATATCTTATGATGTCAGCAAACGGGAGAAGAAGACATGTTGGTGATCTGGAATGTGGGGGAGGAGTTTGGCTTCAAAATGTGAGGCAGTTCAAGTACTTGGGTTCGCTTCTCAATAGTGAGAACAAGGTACGAGTGGACGTGGAAAGCAGGATTTTAGCTGCAAACAAGGCGTACTTTGTCCACATGAAACTAATGAAGTCAAAGCTCTTATCACGCATGTCTAAGCTGCGGCTATACAAAACACTGATCAGACCAGTGGCCACCTATGGTGCTGAGACGTGGACGCTAACTAGTAGAGAAGAGCAAGCATTGCGTGTTTTTGAGAGAAAAATTGTAAGGCGTATCATGTGACCAGTCAGGACAGAATAAGGGTGGCGCATCAGAAATAATGAAGAGATTGCCAATTTCACGAGTTATAAAGGCGCAACGGTTGAGATGGTTGGGGCATGTCCAGAGAATGGAGCACTGCAGACTACCGCATAAGTTGTTAAAAAGTAAAATGATTGGTACGCGTAGAAGAGGAAGGCCCAGGAGGAGATGGCTGGAGGATGTGAGTGCCGATTTGCGTGTTTTGGGCATCAGAGGATGGGAGAATGTGGCGGAGAGGAGAGACGATTGGAGGCGAATTGTGCAGGAGGCCAAGGTCCACATCGGACTGTAGCGCCAATGAAAGTAAGTAAGTAAGTACTATGAAGTTAATTATTCTAGTTAGAATATTACGTAACTTACATTAAAAAACTGATTTTTCATTCTTTGACTTTTTCAATGTATTAAATTATTAAATGATTTAACGTTCATGTCTATAATGGACAATCATAGGATAAAATACAATTTATATTGGAAATTTAAAATACAATATTATATTATTATACAATACAATATTATTATACAATACAGCATTATTATATTTAAAATACAATTTAGCTTATTAAATTTATAATGAGATACTGAATAAAATGAGCCATTTAATAAACCACAGACTCAAGACATGTTCACACATCTGCGACTCGCACAATACTTTAGCCTAAAAATGAAACATAAATGTACGAGTAACGAGATAAATGTGCGACTGTCATGCTGTTCATTAATTTTTAAAAGTGGAGAAAAGATATGAAACAGATATGATTTTTTCTGTAGTGTGAAGTTTTTAGTTCAAAATTTTTAAATAATTAATAAGTTACTGTTCTAGATTTTTTTGATATTTTAGACTAAATATGATTTTGATTCAAAATTTGCTCGTTTATCTGAGTATTGAAGAGCGTAAATTGTATTTTGAAAAGTGAAAGTGACATAACCAACATTTTGATTTGGACATTATAGTATAAATTGGAAATAGGACAGTTTTGGGCATGAACCTGTTGTGCCTTTCCTCATGTTAAGTACTTGTACACAATGTGATAAATAAATAAATAAATAAACAAATAATGAGAGCTAGGATTGTTTTTTTTTCAGAGAGCGTTACTTACCTTTCTGTTCAGGTGGATTTTCATCCTCTTCATCGATCATTTTGATAAGAGCCGTCAAATTATCACGTACACTATCCAATTGCTCTTCATCAGTTGAAATATTTTCCTAAAACACAAATAAGAAGTAAATAATAAAAATTAGACAAATTTCTATGCAAATATAAAAGAAAATTAGGACTTGAGCACTGTTTCAGGAGATGATCGAATAGAAATTTATTTTGATATAAAAATTCAACAAAGTAAAATACATTTCTTAATATGAATCGAAATATAGAAATAAATAAACTAGAAAATAAAATGATACAAACTGATGAAAAATATCTTCAAGTGTGACATCACCATCAAAAATTAAAATAAATGCCCACTGGTTTAATTACTTAATAATGTAACTTACTTCCATACTAATTAGGCTAATTTTACATCTTTATTTTTTATAATTAAATTACTAAATAATTGATAGGGAATATGTATTGAGGTTTAATCTACATGCATTTTTCTACAATATTAGTCAATGAGTGACTATGTACAATCCATAACACAATACTTCTAAACCTTGTTTTCAAATATGTTTGTGCAGCGCCACAAACAGCTTGAATCATCTACACACATATATCACCATATGTCTTCTTGTCAAATAGCTGTGCTGTGGCTGTTGGCCACCTCTTGTCGTTGCAAGTTATTAACATTCTTCACTTTTTTATCAGAAGTTGATAATTCCTTCTTCATGTAAATAATATTGCAAAATATATACTATACATACTTAATAGTCATTATTATTATTATTATTAGCCTATTATTTGTAGTGTTAGAAAAACTTTTGATTGTATGGTATGAGAAAATTCTGGCTTTATTAATATTCAGACACTTGAAGCCGTAGGTCTAAAAACAGTCGTTAGGTCATGTCAGAGGCCCTGAAACTGATCAAGTGCGACCTCAGAATTTTGACACTAGACCCGAGCCAGCCACACGTTACTTGATATTATTATTATTATTAGCGTACTAGCCGTCAGGCTCGTTTCGCTCGCCATATCCATCTAGCCAGGGGGCTCCACCCCTTGGACCCCCGACTGTATCGTCCAAAAATGAGATCAGCGGGCTCGCTTCGCTTGCCTGCATTTTTCATTTGAGCATGCTTCATTCCATCAGAAAGTCAAAGGACTGAGAAAACGCAGAAAAGCTGAGAAAAACGCTGATTTTGGGCGTATCTTCTTTTGGCATTCTTCTTTCAAGGCTGGAGTCGCATGGAATCTTTTCAAGAGCTATCTATCAAACCGAATACAATGTGTCAGAGTCAATTGATGTATAAGCAACAAGCTGACTGTAAAGTTTGGAGTGCCACAAGGAACGGTACTAGGATCAATTCTTTTTCTTCTCTACATAAATCCATTATGCAACATGGAAATTAATGGATCAATCACCACCTTTGCAGATGATACTGTTCTCGTGTTCTCTGAACCGACCTGGGAGATGACCTGGAGAGAAGCCGAGACTGGACTTCAGAGGGTGTCTCGGTTGAGTGAAAATCTGCTAACATTGAACCATGAGAAAACCTTCTTTCAGACCTTTTCGGCGACTCAACATGGACAGCCAACAGGAGATGAGATAGTAATCAAGAATCAACGGAATGACACTTCATACACAGTTAACAGGAAACAGTCACAGAAATACCTGAGAGTTACAATGGACTCTTTCCTGCGCTACGATCATCATCTCAATGAATTATGCGGGAGACTGAGGAAGACCATCTACAGATTCAGGATTCTGAGGACACTGGTCGACAAGGGATGTCTAAGAGTTATCTACTTCTCTCTAGCACAGTCCCACATGCTGTATGGGATTGTGGGATGGGGAGGTGCAAGCTTCTTGCACATCGAACCGCTCCTCAGGGTACAGAAAGGATGATCATGAGAGTCATCAACCAGAAGCCTCCACGATATTCATCAGATCAGCTATTCAATGAGTTTGACGTAATGGATCCAAGACAGCTTTACTCCAAGGAGATACTATGCAGATTACACAAGAACTCAACATTTCAAACCAGAAACCACAACCACAACACCAGATACAGGAATCTTCTCATCACCAGTGTTGCAAGGAACGCACTATACCAGAGAAATTTCAATCATTTAGCACCAAAATTATATAATCTATTTCCTGCAAACTTCAAACAGATTAATCATCCTAGAAAGTTCAAAACAATAGTACACAATTGGTTGATGAGCAAAGGAAGACAGAACATAGAAAATATTATTTCAAACAACAACTAACCACCTAATGACTTACTAAACACTAACTAATAATACGCCCAAAAAAAAACAAACAAAACCTACTCTAGAACATGATACGCCATAGTGGAGTAGGTCAATTTCCACACAGAATAAAAATCTGGTGTGGTACACTCACACAACTTTCCTTGCTCATTGAACTATTTAAAATTTTACATCTATTTTCGTTTAAAAACCTTTCCCCTTATTTTGATCAAATATTTCTCTTGTAAAAAAACATCCACGGAACAAAGTGCCCTTTTTATAACCCTACCTTAAAATTTCCAATATAGTTCGCTAAATAAACCTAAGCCTCAATATCAAACGAGAATAATTTAGGAGAAAAACATAATGAAGATTGACGGCAACATATTTGCAACTACGATCAGACTACTGTATATGTGTATATACAATTGTTTTCAGAGTACTTTTTCCTTTATGTAAATATTGTGAAATTCGATGTTTTTTTTTAAATTCGTCAAAACAGCTGTTCTACAGATGAAATATCTTGACTATGACTGTGTTCTTTTTATAAACTGCTCTACCTACCCACGGTATATGGAAGAAGAAAAAGTAAAAACCGTGTTCCTACCTACCTCATGCACGAGAAGGAGGTTACAAAGTCCATTTCTCAAGGATTGGGTGGACCCCCCATTAGTACCCCAGGAAAAAGACTCATGTCAGTTGATAGAGCTAATAAATAACTATACAGGGTATGGATTTGAAAAAAATTGTTAGAGCCGTTTTTGAGAAAATCGTGAAAAACATGGTTTTTTAGTAACTGTCATTTTTCTCAAGAATATTACGGAGCTCCTGCAATTTTCACAGAAATGAGACTCATGTCATCAGTTGATAGGGCTTATAAATAGCTATCCATGGTATAAATTTGAAGAAAATCGTTGAAGCCGTTTTCGAGAAAACCGTGAAAAACATGGCTTTTTAGTCATTATCCGCCATTTTTCTCAAGAATATTACGGAGCTCCTGAAATTTTCCCAGAAATGAGACTCATGCCAGTTGATAGGGCTTATGAATCTATGGTATAAATTTGAAGAAAATCGTTGGAGCCGTTTTCGAGAAAACCGTGAAAAACATGATTTTTTAGTCATTATCCGCCATTTTTCTCAATAATATTACGGAGCTCCTGAAATTTTCCCTGAAATGAGACTCATTTCAGTTGATAGGGCTTATAGATAGCTACTTATGGTATGAATTTGAAGAAAATCGTTAGAGCCATTTTCGAGAAAAACGTGAAAAACATGGTTTTTTAGTAATTATCCGCCATTTTTTCCGCCATCTTGAATTGAATTCTATTGAATTTCTTAATGTCGGGTCCTCATGGTATAAGGACCTTAAGTTTAAAATTTCAAGTCAATCGGTTAATTAGGAATGGAGTTATCGTGTTCACAGACATACACACATACACACACACACACACACATACACACACACAGACCAATACCCAAAAATCATGTTTTTGGACTCAGGGGACCTTGAAACGTATAGAAAACTTGAAATTGGGGTACCTTAATTTTTTTTGGAAAGCAATACTTTCCTTACCTATGGTAGTAGGGCAAGGAAAGTAAAAACTAAACAAGTAGAGGACACATTATAAGAATTTTTTGTAACTATTGTATGTAATTGTAATAAAATTTATCTAATATGTTGTGTAATTGATGTTGTAGTTTTAGGTTTTTTGGGAAATAAACATTCATTTATTTCTCCATAATTGAAAAAATAAGACGTTGATGTTGTCAATGTTGTGTGAATTAATTTTTGAACAAATATAGTGGTATTGATAACATCAACGTCTTATTATTTCAATTAGAAAAACTTGTTTAAAAGTTTCATTATTTCTGACATGAGGGTGTAAAAGAAGATTTTCTGTACACAAGCATCAATACACAAGTATATGTGTATTTATCATCCGTTTCATTACCCACGCACCAGCCTAGAGGTCATGTGAGGATCATCCTCATTGTAACGTATACTAGCCTAATCTAATTTACGGTGCCTATGATCATGTTTTAGTTTTTTTTTGTTTTCATGTGTATATTTATGTGAGATTTATGTATGAGAATTTCTCATGTGTCGTTGGAAGGAATTTTCTCAATGAAAAAATGTCTGATCATAGAATAGAACACACCTTGACAAGTTTGTCGAGCTGAGAGAGTGGATGGTTGGAGTTGGAGTTGTGGTCAGATGCTGCCGAGTGTTGCCAGCCGAGGTAGCCGGCCAGCTGACGAGTGGTGAGAGCGAGCGTACGCGGAGGCAGTGCAGTGGCGGTGCAGTGGCCGTCTGCAGGCGGCTGCAGAGCAGTACAGTTGCCGTCTGTAGACGGCTGCAACAGACAGTGAGTGAGCTGCAGCAGCGCCGAGAGAGTGGCCAGACTCTCGCCGTCCCTTGTCCAGCACTTGCACAATGTGGTCGCTGCCTGCCAAAGCGCTCTCTGCTGCCGGTCCAAGCAACTGAAACCATAAGTACAAGTTGGCTATGAAAAACACAGATAGATAATATATATGATCAACACATAAAATATAAAATATCTCAATATCTCATCAATTTGCCGAAACAAAGACGAAATAAAATACCAGTTGTGAAAATTCAAACAACCCGCTCAAATAAATTAATTATTGAACAATAAATTTTCCATTTTTCGACCGAATTTCACTTATGATTCGACCTATGATGCATGATTTTGAACCGCCTTGACGAGCCGAGAAGAATGGAGTGTAGTACGATGAAATCTGAGCATTGTGTCAAAAGTGTTTGGAAAAAAGATGTGTTTAAAAAAATGTGTTTCAAAAGTGTTTGAGATTTTGATTCTTGAGGTGTCCTTAAGCGCGTCTCTCCACTAGGAAATACTGAAATGAAGTGCATCTAACGGGTGATTCTCATAGAACTTATGAAGTGAGTCTCATGAACTTATATCAATGTGACGACAATTTAGTTGGTGATGATGGTTGAAGCTGAAAATTAGGTGTTTTTCACAATACAAGGAGCATTGTTGTCAAGTGTACTTATAAATCTATATGAGATAGAGCGCTGTACCTGATCTCAGATTGTAGAGCACGAAAATACGCCTAGAGGGATTTTGAACAATACATGTAAATGGTAACAATCGGAAGATATTGTTGATCAAAAACTAAAATTCATTTCTTTATTAGAATAATAATAAAACATTGGAATACTACAATAAATATCCTCTGTTGGCTAATATATTTGAATAAAATTTTTTTTCAGTTTGAGCATTTATTCGGTAATTTGAGTTAATCATGAGTCTAAATTTCTGAATCATGTGTTTAGCTGGATGAAACAAACTTAGGTACGATTCTTTCCGCTAAATCGCGCACTTGTCGGTTCAGCTGTTGTCATTGTTGGCGTGTATTTTGAATGCAAATTTGTTTTATCTGTATCCTTTTCTGATTTTTGTATAAATAAAAATGATAACTTTTGCTGAGAATTTTCAACTTCAATGAAAATTATTCATGAAATTTTGACAAAAATGAATATTCAAGATTAATTAAAAAATTATTAAAAATTTGAAAATTACAAAATTTAAATTGGTAGAATTATTAATTGGATACGGTAATTAATAATAAATACTTATATTATATTCAAAATAATATAATTTATTAAAATGAATAATAAATTAATTTAATATATGAGGAATAAATAAATTATTAATATTATAAATATTAATATTGAATATTATAATATATTCAGTTATACATTTTGAAAATTATAAATAATTATTCATTATTTTGAATGATATTTTTCTATTTATAAATTGACTGGTTGATGAATTATTTAGAAATTGAAATTTATTTAAATTTTCAAATTGATTGGATTAGTTTAATTATTAATTGAAATTAATTTTTTAATAAATTAAGGTTGTTATTGAAAAAAAATTACAATTTGGACATTTTACCCATAATTACTCACTTTTCATATTCAATGGTAACTAGGAAAAATTCAATGTGGAAGACGAGTGCAAAGTTCCTTTGCTGCACTCAAGAAACCATTCCGCACTCGTCTACGGTTCGTGCGTAAACGTTTCTTTCGGAGCAGCAAACTGTCACTTTGCACACTAGTTGCACAAATAACTAATTCATATTTTATTTTGGAAATAACTATTCAACTGAAATTGTTAGTATACTGACGATTTCAAGTGATAGAGTCCTAGGTCGTGTTCGACGAGCATGATGAACGTCCTGAGCACAGGTTGCAGCGTGGTAATGGAAGTCTGGTTCTCATTGGTAAGGTGCTCGACCATGGCGACGCAGAGGGGGGCGAGCAGGTCGCGAGGCGGCAGCGCATTGGCCAGGTACACCTCGGTGGGCGTGGTCTGTGCCGCCCCTCCAACCGGCGGGGGCAGCAGTGTCAGGTCGGGGTCCACCAGCGATTGGATAATCGATATCACGCACTCCTGTGCCTGAAAATACAAGTCCATCAAGCTATTTCCAAATGATACAGACTGAATTTTCAATTTCCATCCTTTTATCATCATATTACCTTTAGGTCCAGTTTCTTGGACATTATTGAATCTAATGGACATTAAATCCATGCTAAATCTAAAGGTTCATCAAGTATCCTAGAAACCGGACCATCCTTCCATAAGATGAGCTATATTATTTTGGTAGAAAGCGTAATACATGATTGAAAAACAGATCCATAACACCCTACTTATTCATTTATTCAGTCAAAAAACAATTATCTGATAACTTATAGTAGTCTACCGTTTAGAAGTGAAACTTGAAAAGAAAATAACTATTAGCCTATAGTCTTTAACAAAATAATTCTTTTGCTCGCTGGTGAGAATTGCATGAATAATTCAAAGTAACGAAGAAAAAAGAAAAACAAAAAGATGTTTTTTTTTGTTTGTCTAGATGTCGACACAAAAATGCTGGTCAGGAGCCATCTCCTAGTTCGTCTACTAAGGAAAAATTTCAAGTGCAAGATTCAAAATGAAAGATATACACCATCAATTCCTCTTCACGCTTCTCTTCTTAGTTTCTAGAAGATTAGTCTCTTCTGATTAGTTTATTGCAACCTATAGTTTAACGTTGTAAACCATTGAAAGCTTGTGTGAATCATTTGTCTTTTGAAAGTTAACTTTGTAGGATGAATTTGATTTTTCATTACATACAATACAGAACCGTAATTTTTTTTGAAATTAGAACAAAGCGTTAGTCCAACTCAGGAAACTTGATTTGTTTTTCATTCTCTTAGAAAGGTTCCAACTACTGGATCTGGGTCGTGTACGTTGTACAGCTACCAGCTACTAATTTCAATTGCTCACATGCTAACTAGCATCCATTCTCTTTTCAACAACTAGATCTTGGTTGTGTACGGTGTATCACTACCAGTTGCACATTTCATTTGTCACCGTTAACTAGCATCGATTCTACAGTAAGTTGAGTGAAAGGAGTTACAGTGTTGCCAAATGTACGATAATTACTGTTTTGTACGACAAATAAGCTTCTTGTACGATGTACGATATGTTGACGTACGATAATGGGGAATTTACGATAATGTCTGTTTGTGATCACAATGTTTAATTAAACTATTTAATTTAGTATTTTAGCGGTGGATTGCAAAGTAATTCAAGTTACCTGAACGTGGGTGGGTAGGATGAAGGGCGCTCGCAGTATGTGAGAGAAGGAGGAGACGACAGAGGCATAGCGGTGCTCTTCACTGTTGGCGGCCGCCTTGGTGGTCGAGGCCGCTCTCACCGTCAACAGGTGCATCAACGCCGCCTTGATTGACGCGTGCGTCACCAGGTACGCCAGCAAGTTCAGAACCTACGACAATTCACAAACAGGTTTGCAAATTACAAATACATTTTCGATCGCCACCACGATATTCATTTATTTAATCTATACAACTTGTTGACATGAGCATTTTAAGCCTACAGTGAGGTCCACATTATAATGGCAGTATTTAATTGGTGTCGGAGATTAGCCGTGGTGCCGGACGGTTGTATTGGATTGAGCTCTGTTGCTGTTCAGATAAGATTACACTACTTGTTTTCGTTTCGGAAATCAACTGTTTCACTTCTTCTTTTATTCGTCTCAGGATAGATTATTTGTCTACACACGTGCTGTTTTACCTGGTACTCGCATTGGTCGGATTTCCTTGTAGGCACCCTGTTTTACATTATTAATTGTGAATTAAACTCAATCAGTCATATTTGGCTGTGTAACAAAATTGTGCAAGGCGAATTATAATTGTGCAAGGCGAAATATATCACTACCAGTTGCACATTTTCATTTGTCTTTTGTACTTCTATCATTTTAGAAAAGCATCTCGTAATTCCATATCAGACTTCCTTGATAAGAAAAATAGTTATCTTCAATTCATTTATCGATTCACCAAAAATTGTGAACGATTGGAATTTTATTTCTGCTATCTCTGATTGAAAAGCCGGTAGATATTATTTTGGGGTTATTCAAAAGGCGAATAATAATTTTTCTCTTCTTCTACAGCAGGATATTATACCTTCTTCTCTCACTGCTCTCAGTTGTTATAAGTAAATAAATAATAAACAATTTAAAAAAAAACCATCTATATATAACATAAATTGTTGAATAATAGATCTTCAAAGGAGTATAGTTTCTAACTAACGTTTAGACATTCACTTATGTTCTGGATTTAGAAAAAGCATTTAATTATTAATTGTAAGGTATATCCTAATTTTCCTAACTTTGAGTTTAGTTAGAATTACTGTCATTCACTGTTTTCAGCAACTTTTACCAACAACCGTACCTATACCTCTTTATTACCCTCCGCAGCTCTAGCTTAGTATATTTCTATAGGATTAAGTATCTATCAAGTCACAATCATTCACATATATTTACCCAATATTTGATATATTAAAATCCTAAAAGACAACTCATTTTTTTTATTCATCATGAAACTGGAGGAAACGACTACCAACAAGGGTGATTCTGCTGTCTATTTAAAAAATTATAATTCAGAAAGGATAGAACCTCAACTGCAGGTGAAATAATTTGGCAATGTCTGGTCAAAAAGTGTAAGGTTTCTATACGTTCTGACTCAATGCTGAATCTAACAACCGGCCCAAACCTGAAACACAATCAACAATCTAGTTCACTAGATTCTTCTAATAGTGGAGGGCTTCATGACACTTGACCTCTTGACAATGATTCTGTTTATATTAATTTTGAGAATATCTCCCTACCTGACAAGTCTTCCAACATGGAGGATTCTGATATGTTACTGACCGCTTCAAGCGTATTCAATGTAAGCACATCTGGCACCCCAATAGGTTCGAGTTCTCCCGTCCATCACAACCCAACTGAACCTCATGATAATAACAATGAAATGCTAGACTCTCTAAGAAAAGAAATTTCCTATATGAATGACAAAATGAGTACAATGAAACAGCAATGGAATGATGCAGTAAATCATTTCATTGATGTTGACAAGAAATTAATGGAACACATTACTGTTATGGATCAGATTAAAGTGAATATGAAGGTTCTGGAGGCGGAAAATACTGTTCTAAGAATCGAGAATAAATCTTTGAACGTGGAGCTTGGAGACCTGAAAAGCTCTCATCACCGTAAAAAATATACAAAGCATTTAGAAATTAATGACAGAATTATGGAGAAACAAACTGAAAAATGTGGTGTTATGAATAGTGGTGAAGATGCTGTGATGGGCAAAGTAGTTCATAGAGTTACAAAATAAAAAATCTGGTGTGGTACACTCACACAACTTTCCTTGCTCATTGAACTATAAGCCTCATTATACAACGAGAATAATTTAGGGGAATAACATAATGACGATTGACGGCAACATATTTGCAACTACGATCAGACTACTGTATAAGTGTATATACAATTGTTTTCAGAGTAATTTTTCCTTTATGTAAATTGTGAAATTCGATGATTTTTTTTTTTGAAATTCGTCAAAACAGCTGTTCTACAGATGAAATATCTTGACTATGACTATGTTCTTTTTTTATAAACTGCTCTACCTACCCACGGTATATGGAAGAAGAAAAAGTAAAAACCGTGTACCAACCTACCTCATGCACGAGAAGGAGGTTACAAAGTCCATTTCTCAAGGATTGGGTGAACCCCTCATTAGTACCCCAGGAAAAAGACTCATGTCAGTTATAGAGCTAATAAATAACTATACAGGGTATGAACTTCAAAAAATTCGTTAGAGCCGTTTTTGAGAAAATCGTGAAAAAAAATTATTTTTTAGTAACTGTCATTTTTCTCAAGAATATTACGGAGCTCCTGCAATTTTCTCATAAATAAGACTCATGTCAGTTGATAGGGCTTATAAATAGCTATCCATGGTATAAATTTGAAGAAAATCGTTGGAGCCGTTTTCGAGAAAACCGTGAAAAACATGGCTTTTTAGTCATTATCCGCCATTTTTCTCAAGAATATTACGGAGCTCCTGAAATTTTCCCTGAAATGAGACTTATGCCAGTTGATAGGGCTTATAAATAGCTATCCATGGTATGAATTTGAAGAAAATCGTTAGAGCCATTTTCGAGAAAAACGTGAAAAACATGGTTTTTTAGTAATCATCCGCCATTTTTTCCGCCATCTTGAATTGAATTTCTTATTGTCGGGTCCTCAGGGTATAAGGACCTTAAGTTTAAAATTTCAAGTCAATCGGTTAATTAGGAATGGAGTTATCGTGTTCACAGACATACACACACACACACACACACATACACACACACACACACACACACACACACACACACACACACACACACACACACAGACCAATACCCAAAAATCATGTTTTTGGACTCAGGGGACCTTGAAACGTATAGAAAACTTGAAATTGGGGTACCTTAATTTTTTTTGGAAAGCAATACTTTCCTTACCTATGGTAGTAGGGCAAGGAAAGTAAAAAGGAAAACTAAAAATAAGAGAGTATCAATATTGTCAGATAGTCATGGAAGAGATATTGGTTGGGATCTTAATGAAGAAGTAAGGCATAATGGATATGAGGTGACTGTACTCTCAAAACCGGGATGTTCATTCAATACCGTAACTTGTTACATCGATGATTTAACGAGAGATTTTAACATGAATGATAAGGTTATCATTTTGGCTGGTACTGACGATGTAACAGATAAATCATTACAAATTACAGACTTGAAATTGGAAAAAGTATTCAATACTGCTAGTTACACTGACGTCGTTATCTCCAATATACCGTGTATAGATATGATAGACCCCTCTTGAACGTCAATATCAGAAAAATGAATTCATGATCACATGAACAAATCAATGGAAGGGATAATGTGACACCTCTAGATTTGACTGACTTTGATATCAATGACTATACAAGACATGGGCTTCATTTGAACAGACACGGCGGAAAACAGAAACTCATCAAGCTCTTCAAGCATCACATTATGTGCTGTGTGCTACAGACCTCCGCACATTGGGTTTATGGAGGAGTTTGAAGTTTCCCTCATTGAGAGTATGGCTGCCTACAGACATATCATAGTCATGGGTGACTTTAACACGGACTTACTTAGACACAATTCACCTGAGAAAAATCAATTAATGACAATTTTCAACTCCTGTAATTTATCCCTGTTGCCTCTGAAGGCCACTCACCATACCTCAGCCTCCCACACCCTGTTGGATCTGATTGCTGTTTCAGATGAGGATGCGGTCAGAACACTTGGACAGATGCCGGCTCCAGGATTGTCACACCATGACCTTATTTACTGTGTCTATGCCATCAAAGTTCCCAAGCCTGAGCCAAGATTGATTCATTATCGAGATTTCAAGAATATTAACTATCCTGAACATTTTTAGAGAGGCGTCTGGTCTGCCCTGGTACTATTTTTACTTTACAAATGATGTTAATGTAATGCTGACAATGTTTTATGAGTATACACATTACCTCTTCAACAAGTTTGTACCTCCTAAGGTGAGGCGCGTAACAAGAGTACCAGCGCCATGGATTAGTCCTGAGATCAGGCGGCTGATGAAGGAGCGAGACAGATTATGTAGACTTTCCAGGCGCTCACGTGACCCGCTGCTGTTTGCCGAGTATAAAAGAGCAAGGAATCACTGCAAACAGCAACTTCGAAACTCCAAGTGCCGATACTTCCGCAGCACTCTTGAGTTGGTAGATCGACAGCATCCAAATGGCGAACACTGAGGAAACTCGGAGTTGGCAAGGATAGGAACAGGTTGATACTGAATCACAGACCTGATGAATTGAATGATTTCTTTGTGGATATTCCGGGGACATTGGATATGGCACAAGAGTATACAGACCAGTACAGAACAGCTCGAAGGCAGGATGAGTTCTACTTTGCTGCGGACACTGAAGCCAATTTACTGAATGCAATCTTGTCCATCAAGAGTGAAGCTGTTGGTGCTGATTTGCTTCCAATGAAATTTATCAAAATTATTTTGCCTATTGCCCTTCCATTCATCACACATCTCTATAACACTCACTCATTTCTTCTGTTTTCCCCGCTGAATTCAAAACCTCCAAAATCATCCCTCTCAATAAAACTTCCAATCCTTCCTCTCCATCTGATTATCGTCCAGTTGCAGTGCTGTCTGTCATGTCCAAGGGGCTAGAAAAATATGCACATGAACAAATTAATGGTCATGCTTCAACTTTCAACCTTCTCAATAAATTCCAATCAGGCTTCAGGAAGGGATACAGTACTATGAGTGCCCTTTTATGTGTAACAGATGATATACGCTTGGCTATGGATAATGGACAGCTTACTCTGATGGTACTGATTGATATGAGTAAGGCCTTCAATTCAATATATCATCCTCTTCTTCTTAAAAATTGATTAATCTGGGATTTTCAGCCAGCAGCATTGCCTGGATTAGATCATATCTAGCAGATAGACAGCAGTGTGTACTGGCAAATGGAGGACAATCTGGGTGGTAGGTGGTAAATAGGGGTGTGCCACAGGGATCGGTGCTGGGCCCTCTGTTATTCAGCTTATACATTAATGACTTACCTGACAGCCTGACCAATACTAAATATCACATGTATGCTGACGACCTGCAAATTTACTTGCATTTTGACATTGACGACTTTGACAACGCTGTTAACAAAATGAACTTTGACTTACTCAGCATCACGGAATGGACATCACAACATGGTTTAAACATTAATGAAAACAAATCAAAAGCAATAGTAATGGGACATAATAGACGCTTACCTAACCTTGACTATGCCAATGGACCTTTTGTGACAATTTTTTTTTTTTTTTAGATTACGTCCTAAAGACTCCAGTCATGGAGTATAAGACAAGTCATGTTATTACATAATAATTCTAACACTAAGTAGTTCAACCTAGTTTAGGTTTGAAAGGAATTCTTGTACACTATAAAAAGCTCTATCAACTAAATATTTTTTCATTTGTTTTTTGAAAATTTTCAAATCATCATTACTTTTCAAGATTTGAGGTAGCTTGTTATAAAATTTCCTACCAATATAATCTGGTTTTTGTTCAAATAACCTACTATTGTGACCCATTATATGATAATCTGCTCTGTTTCGCGTATTATACTCATGAACATCTGAATTCTGGATCACACCACCCGTTTTCACATGCATTACAACTTCATATACATACAAAGATGGCACAGTTAATAGACCAAGCTTTTTAAATAAAGGCCTACAAGAGTCTAACCTATTCACTTTCTCTATACATCTGAGTGCCTTCTTTTGAATCTTAAACACTCTGTCCATATTTTGTTGAGATGAATTACCCCATACTAAAATAGCATACCTAATATGAGATAGTATAAGTCCATGGTAAGCAGTTAACAGTAGTTTTTTATCATTCAGCCTAGCAAGCTGCCGCAGGACAAATACCCCAGATGATATCTTATTACATATCCTCTCAATGTAAGGATGCCATGTTAATTTCCTGTCCAATAAAATTCCCAAGCATGCTACTTTCTCTTCTTGGTCTAATTCATTTTCCTCTACAAACACATTTATTTCTCTATCCTCTACTGAATTATATTTACTTTTGAATTGTAGGAATTGACATTTCTTACTATTTATTGTTAATTGCCTTTGCTTCAAGAATTGGACAATTGACTGTACTCCAGTAAAAGCATTTATTTCTAGACTATCTAATAAATAATTGTTGAAGATAAGCGATGTGTCATCAGCAAACAACAGAGCTCTGTGATCTTTTAACTCTTTTGGTAATTGGTTCACATACAACAGAAACAGTAAGGGACCCAGAATTGAGCCTTGAGGTACTCCAGCCTGGACCTCCAGTTTTTGAGATTTAATTTTTACTATTTCATTCCCATCCACCTTGGTAAGCTCAACACACTGGTTTCTACCTATGAGATATGATTCAAACCATTTTAGTTCTATACCATTTACACCTACAGTTCTTAGTATTTCCAATAATATTCCATGGTTCACACAATCAAAAGCCTTGGACAAATCAAGAAATATTGCGGCTGCCTTCTCACCTGAATCTATTATATCTATTAGTCTTTCAACAAGGGATACTATTGCAGTCTTAGTGGATTTCCCTTTCTGGAACCCATGCTGTTCATCACATATGAAATTAATTTCTTCCAGGTGCATCAATAACCTATTTAAAACTTCTCTTTCAAAAATTTTACTTATTACATTTAGAATACTAATGGGTCTATAATTTTCAACTCTTTCACAATCACCGCTCTTGAAAATTGGCAAAATTTTTCCTTGTTTCAGATCATCAGGGAAAATACCCTGCTCTAGTGAAGTATTAAGGAGATGCAATAAAGGGTCCAGTAATTCATTTTCACATTCTTTTAAAATTTTGCTTGAGACCCCATCCAATCCTACTGTTTTTTTGTTATTCAAATTTTTTATTATTCTTGACAACTCATCTCTTGATAATGGATGAAATTTAAATACCTTTTCAATTGGCTCAGCATTTAATGTAGTTGTATTATAAGTATTAGTGTTCAGTGACTTTTGGAAATTATATGCAACCTGTTGATAATATTTATTGAAAAAGTTACAAATATCTATACTATCATCCATATAATTTCCATGTTCATCGATTATCCTAGGGACATTAGTAACTGTATCTTTTTGAGCTGCTCTCCTATTTCTATTAATTACCTCCCAAACAGCAGAGTTAAAATTGGTACTAGTTGTTAATATTTCAGCTGTTTTCTTACACTTAGCTTTCCTCACTTCTTTTGCATAGTTTTTCTTTAGACATTTGTATTTGACTTCACTCGGAACATCCCTCACTAATTTAAATTCCTCATAAGCTTCCCTAACAATATTTATTTGAGTAAGAATATCTTCAGTTATCCATTCATCTACTTTGTTTAATTTACTTTTTACTTTGACTTTTTTTATCGGACAGCATACACTAATGTGAAATCTTAGAGTATCAATGAATTGCTTATATTTGTAATTTAGGTTACAACTGTTATGAACACTACTCCAATTTTCTTGAAGCAGTTCCTGCTTCAAACAATTTATATTTCCTAACTCATATTGCTGAATTTCTTTCACAAAAGTTTTTTTCTGCTTGGATTCTGGCCCTGCAACTTAACATCTAAAATTTGATAGTTATGATCTGATAGATCTGAGCTACCTAACCTGACATTACAACCTTCTATATTTGTGAGGATATTATCAATAATTGTCTGTGAAGTTCGAGTTACTCTTGTATATTCGTGGACCTTAATTTCTAAATTATTCATATTAATAATAAATATCTCTAATATCCTCTGTCATTTTATCCTGCCTGGCAAAATCGGTATTGAAATCTCCTACTACTATAACATTTGTGAAACGAGCGGTTGTAATTTCCAAAAGTGTATGGAGCAGCTCACAAAATTTTTGCCAGTCTCCATTTGGTGACCTATAGATACCTAACACTGCTACCTCAAATCGATCATCAATTTTTAACCTTAGTCCCGTCACCTCTAAATCCATCTCAACAGAAAATCTCTTAACAAAATCCAGTTCATAAGTTTGGGTATGTTTAGCATTGCTAGTGAATATACATACACCACCACTTCTATGAGCTATTCTACAAAATTCTGATCTCAGTGAATAGCCTGGAATCCTAACTTGATTTATTTCCTTTATTTTTAAGCCATGCTCTGTGAAAATAACAATGTCAGGATCCTCCTGTTTAAGAAATACTTCTAATCTGTCAATTTTGTTGCGAAGATACTGAATATTTTGATGATAAATACTAAAAACCTTACCATCTTGTGCTACTCTATCTTTAGCATTTGTAGCGATTTCCCTTTCACTGTTTTGAGCCAATTTACTAAAAAATCGTTATTTGTTTTTTTGACTGTTTTTAAACCAGAGGATTGCAAACGGCTTTCAATCAGCTCTGCCAATCTATTACAAAAGATTACTTTGCCAGATCGATTTAATAATAATCGATTATACAATAAATGACCAACAGTTGGAGTACTGTAATACAGTAAAAGATTTGGGTGTCTTAATGAACAGACATCTCGACTGGACCGAACACATTACTAGCACTTGTAATAGGGTCTTTGCTGGCATACATTCTCTGAAGAAGATCAGCCCTTTTCTACCTTTTCAGGTAAGATTGATGCTGGTAAAGACCCTAATCTTTCCGACCTTTCCCATGACATGACTGTGGCACTGTCTGATAGGCTTCAGAGAGCTCAAAATTATTGCTTAAGATTTGTTAATAATCTAGATCGAGGTGAACATATCACTCCCTACTTCGTTCAGCTTAACGTGCTCAGGCTCAAAAGGTTTCGATCCTACCGCATACTTATGTTTCTATTTAAACTAATCGCCAATAAGAGCCCTGATTATTTGAGTATTAAATTTAGATTTCTGGGAGAGGTGGAACTAGAAATAGTTTGTCTGTGTTGAGTGTGCCTAGGCATCGTACGGTGGTCTATAACAGGTCTTTTCATGTAACTGCCTGCCGACTGTGGAACTCGCTACCAATGGAGTTGAGGGCAATTCAGCGCCAATCCCAGTTCAGTGCGGCTGTCATGAGCTTTGTGAGGGGGGCTGGCTGGAGCGACTTATAGCGACTGTGTATTGATTAATATATCTTCTTTGTACGTGTGTGTGTGTGTGTGTGTGTGTGTGTGTGTGTGTGTGTGTGTGTGTGTGTGTGTGTGTGTATGTCTGTGAACACGATAACTCCATTCCTAATTAACCGATTGACTTGAAATTTTAAACTTAAGGTCCTTATACCCTGAGGACCCGACAATAAGAAATTCAATAAAATTCAATTCAAGATGGCGGAAAAAATGGCGGTTAATTACTAAAAAACCATGTTTTTCACGTTTATCTCGAAATTGGCTCCAACGATTTTCTTCAAATTCATACCATGGATAGCTATTTATAAGCCCTATCAACTGGCATAAGTCAATCACAATCGACACGAACATTTTCGATCAAATGCAATTCAAGATGGCGGCTAAAATGGCGAAAATGTTGTCAAAAACAGGGTTTTTCGCGATTTTCTCAAAAACGGCTCAAATTTTGATCAAATTCATACCTAGAAACGTCATTGATAAGCTCTATCAACTGCCACAAGTCATATCTGTAAAAATTTCAGGAGCACTGCACCATCTATGCAAAGTTTGATTTCAGATTCTCAATTATCAGGCTTCAGATACAATTTAAACAAAAAATTTCAAGTGGAGTAGATTAAGCATGAAAATCTCAAATCAAATAATAGGCTTGTATAGATTTGGCAACCTTGTTCTCCCATCTTTCTTCACTGCCATTATAACGAGAACCTCACTATAGTAAGAGCTGGATAATTATAATGATGCTGGAGATGAAGCGAGAGTTTCTTGTAATACACTGCTTATAATTATAAAAATCATACAATATAGTAGAGATAATAGAAAGGGGAAGACTATGTATAATACAGAATAATACAAAAACGAAACTAATGAGATCAGCCGGGATCGACGATGTAACATGCCATTCCGATAAGACGGGAGTGACCAGGCTAAAAACCATTGATGATAATCAGCAATATCAATCACATGATGAAATTCAGTTCCTTAGCATAATATTATCAGCAAAATTATCATTAGCAAATATACAGCTTTTTTTGTCGTGCTTATTGTTATAATTTTCAATCATTGGAAACTTTTTTTATACGTTGCAATCCAGTCTAAAAAGACTAATGAGCTCTTTTTCTAATATAATAGAGAGTTAAATTAATGAGATAGGTAGTTCTCACAAGGACTACTACTTCTAGCAACTAACTTGAAATTGACAAATATTAAAATAAAAATATAACTAAATTGTCATGTATTATAGATACACATTCACACTATTAACTTTTGGCACTTTCACTCCACAACACAATTCCAAGGGCTTGGTCCGTTTCAATCTGCGCAGCGTATGTGTGCTGTCACTGAATTAGATTTATCTATTCAATAACACACAAAACATCTCAACTGTTCATCTCATCTGAATTCGATTTGAGTCCAATTTTTAGTCCAAACCAGACCAGAAATGTCTATTTAGACGGATTAAAAACCGAATCTACAAGAATTATTGAACTCAATAATCCCTGATATCGTGAAAATTCTGATTTATGAAATATCCAAAGTAATTCAGCTAAGAAATACAAACTTTCTGCTTTCTGACTCATCCACATAATCACTCAATGCAAATCTGAATTCAAATACATTGATTTATTTTACCCAATGTGAATAAATTTTGACAAATAAATATAAATTTCATGACAAAGATTGAATAAATACAATTTGACAACAATAGCTACTAGAAATTACTATTTCTAACATGACCTTATGCTTCTACCTTATAATAATAGTCTCCATTATTCTTCGCTAACGCTAACCAATAACGGTAGAACATACATTGTTGATACACACGTGTCGTCATACACTGTTGCGACATCACAACGAGTTAGGTTTTTGTATCTCCGATTGTTTTGTTTATTTTCTCTTTGCTGCTCTATTTAAGGTTGAATTATTTTCATATAATTATAATTTGTAATTTACCAGTAGGCTATTTATGGTTATTGGTTGTTCATTTTATGTTAAAAGCCTCTCGCTGATGACAAAACATGCACGATGAACATGTGTATGAGTGCATGTACATGCATGTTCTGCCGTTTGTGGCCAGCCTAATATGGCTTAATGTTCGTAGAATGCTTTTACCTTACAATCTATGTGTGTCTAAGAAAGGGCAATTAATTTACCATAGTAATATATATTTAATTTTTAAAATAAAACTTAATTTTGCAATATTCTTAAATACTAGACACGAATAAAACACGCATGAATAAAATTTTCTACAATAGGATGAACCTACCTGGACAGCGTTGGGCGAAGCAGGCCGGTCGGGTGGCGTGAGTGCGGAGACAATGGCATCGAGCACTGCACCGGCGACGGTGAGGGCAGTTGGGGCGGCCAGGTCGGCCAACTGCACACACACCGTCTTCAGCTGATGCAACAGCTGATTGTGACTGCTGCCGCTGGTCGTCGCGATCAGCTCCTGCAGCAGGCCACTCAGCGGGTGCAGGTGAGCCGACCACAGCTTGCGCGAGTTCACTGCCACCGAGATCTCATCCGCAGGCAACGGCGACCGCGATTGCACAGGCAGTGGCAACGGCACCAGTTCCGACAGAATCGAAAGCCCCGACAGAAACTGGCATGGAGAAGCTGTCGCGTACTTCAACACTTCGCCAGCCATCGACGTCCACAGACTCTTTGTCAAAGACTCGTTCTCCGTGGCCGACTCCGAAGACACCGGCTGTGTGTACGCTAGTAGCGTCTCAATAATGTCTCTACAGACCCACTGAGCATCATTATGTATATGTGCATTCACAGGTATTGAATGCATTAGTGTGTACGTCTGCAATAAGACTGGCAACGCAGTTAAATCTTTGAATTCTGTATTGCGACACTTGATAACGTAGGTTAGGATTCGCCTTATCAATTGCACAGCAGGTAATAAAAAATCAGTGAGTGCCAATCCTTGTCTTGCAACTAATTTCGCCGCATGTAGAGCAGGTTGTTCGTAGTGTTCGCAGATCTTCGTCAAACACCCAATCAAATGTGTCAATCCTTCCTTAGAAAACAACTGCAGTATCACGCACTTGAATTTCAACTCATTGTAATCGCAAGCATCGGGCACTGAAGGAGACAGATCACTGTCGCGTGGTGGTATGCCAAGATACTTGAGCATCCTCACAGTAGTGACTAGCTCTCCTGACAAACATGTGGCAGTTTCGACATTGCTCTTCAAAATTTCACAAAGTGGGGAAATATCATCGTACGAGAATGCTGAAGAATCTTCTACAGGCTTCAACCAAGAAACTAGCTCATTCAACTCTTGAATGTTGTCTTTATTGATTGAATCCAAAAGATCACGAGAATATTTTTGTAGGAACGGCATATACTCGGAATGTTTCACAGTCAGCACAATTAAATCAAAAATATAAGCCTTACCGGGGGATTTTTTAATCTTAGTTTCATTCTCAACCTTGAGTTTCATTAGTTTTAACAAAACATCAAAATTGTCATCTTGACTTAGCACATGCACAACCGATGATTTTCCGATAGCAGTAAATGTGAGACAAAACAACGAATGTAAGCTATGAAAAATCTCATCACAATCAACATTCACATTTTCATTGTAGTGTGATTGAAGGCTGTCAATAAACGACAATGCGAATAAACGGTTGACAAAATGCAATCCGAGAAGATGTGAAGTAGGTTCCTCAGTGTGTTCATCACTATTGTCGGGTGAAGGCCCAAGTAGAATACGAGCCAACTGGTTTGTGGGTTCAGGGTTCGAAGCCAAAAACCTCAAACCCTTATTGGTTTCCAAGAATGCACCCAACATCTCATGTATGGGCATCACCACATTACAATCGCATGCAGTTGCTGGATGCGTGAGTAGTGTTACAAAAGTCACAAGAATATTGTGATATTTAAAGTAAGTGAAAAGCGATGAATATGAATCAGCTGAATTGATGGTAGCGCCAATATCGAACTGTGCCGAAACAGGCATGAATCGTTTCGGTTGTGAGATCAAGAACGGTGCATCGCGATAGATCCTTACAACTTCTTCTAGGGACACAACTAAATCATCGATATCAATATTGAGTTCCGACGTGTCCATCTGAGAATCATCCTCAGACATTTTTAAACGTTCCTCCAAGGCTTTTGCGGTGGTGTCCAGCTTATCAAGCACCTCATAAGCATGCAACTTTTGAAGTATTGAAGTGATTGCGAACTTGACGCGAGCCAGTTGCTTTCCCTGTATCATATTTAGCAGTTTTTGATAACCTGTCAATTCGTCTTCCCCTAGTTTCTCATTTAAGAACTTTTCAACTGACTTGTCATAACGTAGAGTGGCATCTAGTGACTTGAGTATCATGAGTTTTATGGAAAGCGCCATGTACTCTTTATGGAATAGGTCTATAAGTTTTCTATGAACTTTGTGTTCGTTGATCATACGATTGACCAGTTCCTCGCTGCACTGGGCCAACGCCTCCACCAATCGGACGCCGGCTTTTATGTGTCGTACCTTATAGCCGGGCTGTGGTTGGCTGAGAGCTGCTTCAAAGCTCAAGCCTATGTCCACCCATGTCAATAATTTAGTCACCACGTCTGAAACAAAATAATCAACAGTTTTATTTACATTCTACATTGGTCATATACTTTATGGAAATGTATTTTGGATGAATATTGTTTAATACCATTTTATCTCAAAATGAACCTAGTATGATATGAAGTGTGAGGATTGATGGTAAAAGAATATTAATTAGGCCCGAATTACATTAGGGCACCAGGCTGTGAACACCAAGTGTCCGAGCGAGTCACAAGTTCTTATAGCCCTAGGGCCACCAGCCTAGTCACCAATGGAGACACCTCATTGATGCCTCATCTTGCTTTGCACACGAACACCACTGGTGTCCCACATGTGACCAAGTCTTGTGTAATAAATAATAATAATAATAAATTTTTTTATTGTCATTAAGCAACGTTGGCAAGAGACAAAGTCAAAACTATACTAACATTATACAAGTCAGAAGGTTATAAGTTAATATAATTGAAAGAATATACGATATACATATATAAACACATAAACATAACTACATCTAAAGTAAACCCAGAAGAATTCAAATATTCATGACTATACAAACAAGGCCCTGTCAAAATGTTAAAACAAGAAAGAAAAGCTTTAAGCAATCAAGGAATCAAACATCAATAATCATATCGGAATCCAAGAACTCTTGTATAGAATACATTGGTGTTTTCACTAACCAGTTGAAAAGTTTCATTTTAAATCTATCTGTAGACTCATTTATTAAGCTTAGAGGTAACTTATTGTACAGTTTCAGACCTATAATATTGTAGCTATTCATTGACTTTGAAAGCCTTTGGAATGGTATATTCAGTCTATTATTATGTCTATTCAGTCTATTTCTCTACCTTTGTTTTTACATGTATTAAAACAGTGTATATGTAAAGATTTATTATTGTTAAGATTCTCAACTTAATAAACAAAGGTCTACAATGCTCAGTACTATTACGCGCATCTGCTAATATCCTGATGGCTTTTATCTGAAGTAAAAGCACACTGCTAACATGGCTACCCCAAAACAACACGCCATATAAAAGAATACTTTGAAAAAATGCAAAATAAACTGACCTTACATAGCTATCAGGTACATAATTTTTTAATTGCTTCAACAAATAAATAACCCTAGACAATTTACTATTTACATACTCAATATATGGCTTCCATATTAATTTTTCGTCGATATATATACCTAGAAACTTGATATTATTTACGCTATTATCTGTTGGAATCTCTCTCAAGCTAAAAATCATTTGTTGAGTCTTATTCTTATTCAATAGGAAACCATTTGCCCTGAACCATATGCTCGCTTGGTTTAAAGTATGTTCCATCGTTAAAGTGAGTTTTTGAAAATCTGAGTCTGAATTGAAAAAAGTGGTATCATCTGCGTAAAGCATTGACTGAGATGTCACTGATAATGGAAGATCATTTATCATCAGGGTGAACAGTACAGGTCCAAGGATAGAGCCCTGAGGAACACCAAACTTGATCATTTTTACCTTAGATTTAGTATGACCTACATAGACTATTTGCTTACGGTCAAATAAGTATGACCCAATTAACATGAGGCTTACATTGTTCATACCGTAGAGCCAAGTTTATTCAGCAGGATTGTGTGGTCGACACAATTGAATGCCTTGCTGAGGTCACAAAAGGTAGCCTGAGCAAATTGACCTGTTCATAATTTAATACGGCCTGAGGATCCTTTGAATGGGTAATTCATGAAACTAGTTGTAGTTAAAATAATTCTCCGAGTAGAAATGAATTTGGACAAAGCCAACAAAGTCAAAGGTAGAGGCTATCAATTCATATCTAGTTCATAATTATAGTTTTTAATTAATACATTATAATTATAAGATACCTTATTGTCTATAATTCATATAGTATGGTAAAATACAAGGAATTTATTCCTACATTATTAATTTTAGACATTCAAAAATTAACACAAGATCACTCAAATTGCCCGAGATGATTACTGTGAAAATAGTTTGAATCCACAATATTCTCATGTGTTTCATTAGTGCTTTCATCTTCTTCTAATTGAGCATGCTCAATTAACGTTTGACATTTAGAAAATACATGTTTCCTGAAGTTTATCATGATAGCTACCATTTAAATATTTTGGGCTCTGATGCACAAAAGCCTGTTAAAATTGAACCATGATTAAATGCCACGAGAACCAATCAGAGAAGCCTTCTTCTCAGAAAATTCTTCCCTGATTGGTTCTTGTGGCATTTATTCATTATTAAAATTTAACAGGCGTTTGTGGAATCGGGACTTGGAGTCACATCTTTGGAGTTCTCATCTGTTTGATAAGTGCTTTCATTTTTTTACATTTTTTAGATTGTAGCTCAGACTCTACAGTGTTGCTTGGTGCAACCGCTACCTCAGAGTTTCCATATTATACAGCACAGCTGTGCTTCTAGTGCAGAAGATTGTTTTCAATTTTCGGAACAAAATATTTCAAATTAATATTTATTCTACAGTTTTGAGTGCTAAGTAAAAGGAATTTTGTTATTAATTTGGATCTTAATCTTTTTAAATTCAAAATTTATTGTTTCAAATGTTTGGAGAGAAAATTAGACAAAATTATATAGAGTGAAAAAACATAACCAATTTTCTGGACTATTTTGATGAGTCAAAATTCGAGGGAGAAACAGTTTTGGGCTGTGCATGTTGATCCTCATCCAAATTATTTTACATAATAATTTTGTATCATTGAATCAATAAAAGAATATAGCACACTTGCACAACAATTGCTACAAATAATTGTACCCACCAGATTTATTATGAAAGTGAGGCAGACTGCTGTGAAGGGAGGTGGTAACCGATTCAGCGAGATGGAGCCACTCCTCCTTAGTGGCGGATGACGTCATGACGGCCTCCTCAGTGGCAGGTCCGTTGGCGATCACATTCTCCAGTTGCGGGCGCTCTCTCTCTGTCAAACACTGTTTGGCGGCTAACGACTTCTCTTCCCACTCCACCGCTGATACTGATGGGTCAGGCATGCACTGTAATAGAAACAAACCATATGAAAAGTATACAAACCGATTGCATTCACAGTAAGTTGAACCACGAAAAGCAAATCTCTATTAGAAAGTGATATTTTAATAAATTAATTGATAAATTTAAATTAGAAAGTTAATTTAATAATTAATTTATTAATATTATTGAATAATTGTTATTAATGAATATATTTGCAAAACATACAATAATCTACTCAGTACACAGACAGGATGTTTTATTACATAATAATTATAAATATACATAAAATAAAACACATGAAAAAACTAGGCCTGTGCGATTATGCATACAATACAAATACAATATATGTTTTTTAATTCGTTGAAATATTAAATTCAGAGATCATTGATTTAATTCTCACATAACACTCAGGGACGTATTTATAAACAATTTCTTAGAACTGTCTCTGTCAAGTACCATGCTTTGCTTTCTAGCAACAAAATTCAGGAGCTAATCAGAACCGTTGAACAGACTACTAGAATCTCAGTGGTTTACCGAAGCGTGCTTAGCTGAGAACAATTTTTAAGAATCGTCTGTAAATATAGCCCTCGAGATAAAATATCGTTTTCTAGAGAATAAAACCCGATACAGAGAGTTTTGGTTTTGATCCCTTGAGATTATGTTATATTGAGGTTCCATTCAAATAATTTTAACCAGTATTTTTCATCAAATTGGACTTTTACAACCGTGCTTACATGATTTGTACAGTCCGGGCGCTTACATTGCACTGGGTCTCATCTTCAAAGTAGTAAAAGTAGAGAGTACTGCATAGCAGTACAGCAGCTCAACTGATAACAGATGACGCCCAATTAACGGGCAATGGAAGAGTATGTAATAATTATTGAAAACTTACCGCCAAAGGTTGCAGTTCGAAAGCGTAGGGATTCAATGGCTTTAGAGGATCATCAGGGTAATCACTGAAGTCGTAATCCATATCCTGAAACTTGAGATGCAACATTATTCGATACAAAAACTATTTTTTATATTGCAGTTGACACTCATCCTAATTCACATATAATAATAGTTTACAATGTTTTGAAATCAGGAAATTGAGAAAACTGACACTGAGCAACTGAAATTGTTGAACATCAAATTGAAGCTATGGAACTTAGTTGATAAATTGCTGATGACTTTGCAAGATTAACTCAAGTTTAAATTAATAATCCAATTAATTTCAACTTGCAGCTTTATTCGAAAAATTTGAGATAGTAGTAATAATATTTATAAAAATTGATATGTTCATTAACATTGGAATTAATTGTGCTGAGACTTGTTAAAAATTATAAAAATGAGACACGTTCTTAAATAGATATGGAGTTTGATAAGATTATAGCCTGATGAATCATAGTGGTCAATTTCTTACTCGATGATAAAATATAAAGTCAATAATTTGTTAATCTTTTGGGGTAATTTCGATTATTAGTTGAGCAATAAAATGATTGAATGTTATCAAGGCTGATACGCTCTTAAGAACAGTTGATATTTGATACTAATCTACTATACCAGATAATACAGATTCAACTACCGAATCTTATAAAGAACTAGCAGGGTACCCGTGCTTCGCTACGGGAATTTAATGATCAAATTATTTTAGTAAAATATTTATAACCTGAATTCTACCAAAGCCGTTATAACCGTTTTTGAGATCCATCATACAAACAAAAATTGCTTGCTAAATTTAATATAACTTGAATAATAAATTAATATAGTCTCGTCACAGTCATAGAATTTTGCATCCGAAAAGGTGCACTCCCTCGATGAAAATGTTATTGTATATAGGACCGTTTCAAGTTTCATTCAAATACATTTCTATAATACTTAGTTACCCAAAAATCGTTGTCAGTAAGTGTGATGATTAGTTACGCTGCTATCACCTCAGTTTGAACAACACATTCAATTCTGTTGAAATATACGTCATTCAACTGCGTATTTTAAAAATCTAGTGTGGCGCACTCACACAACTTTCCTTGCCGTTATGAAAATTGATCAACTGACACTAGCGTGCACGCGCATCTCAAGTCAAAGATCTGAACCAGCTGGTGACAGGTCAATAACGCTGGATACACACGAGATCTGCTATCTCTTCATAGTGAATGATTTAATAGAATCAACAGTTGCCAACAGTTTGCAATTGAATATTCACATTTTCTCAAATTTCAAACTTATTTTCAATTTTAGGTGAAAATGTTACTGAACATTAATTGAAGAGATTTTCATGCTCAATCTTTTCCACTCGAAATTTTTCGTTTGAATTATATCTGAGACCTGATAATTGGAGATCTAAAATCAAACTTTGCATAGATGGGGCGGAGCTCCTGAAATTTCTACAGATATGGGACTTGTGGCAGTTGATATAGCTTATCAATGACTATTTTAGGTATGAATTCGATCAAAATCGTTGGAGCCATTTTCGAGAAAATCGCGAAAAACTCTGTTTTTGAGAACATTTTCGCCATTTAAGCCGCCATCTTGAATTGTATTTGATTGAAATTGTTCGTGTGGGATCCTTATATTGTAAGGACCTTAAGTTCCAAATTTCAAGTCATTCCGTTAATTGGGAGATGAGATATCGTGTACACAGACGCACATACACTCATACACACACACACACACCACACACACACACACACCACACACACACACACACACACACACACACACACACACACACACAGACCAATACCCAAAAACCACTTTTTTGGACTCAGGGGACCTTAAAACGTATAGAAATTCAGGAATTGGGGTACCTTAGTTTTTTTCGGAAAGCAATACTTTCCTTACCTATGGTAATAGGGCAAGGAAAGTAAAAAGCAATCAAAAGTTAGCGATGCCTTTTGGTGTCACCCAGTTGCTCTTATGCACTCATCTTGACATCAGGGAATATTTTTATTGAATCATGCAATGTTTTCAAATTATATTGCTGAATGTTATAACCACAGCTGTTAATTTTCTCTCTTCCTCTCTTTAGTTTTCAACAAACGATGAAAATTTCTGTTTCAAAAGCTGCCACTTGGATGATCAAATTTTCCTCTCAAGTTATCTCAGAGATGAGACTCAGCTCAAATGTTTGTATCACGGGCCTACTATTTGCTAGGAGCATCTTATGATCTGCCCTCTATCGGTAATAAATAAATAAATTAGGCCACAGCTTGGCATGAAAATTATTGTGTCTAATCATTAATTATTAATTATTGAATTATTAATTGATGTGTTGGGAGTGCTCTGTAGAATAGTATACTAATTATAGCGAATTTTGTGGAATATTGAGCGGGGCTTAAGAGTCGACCTCGACTTTATCCATTGGCAATTAATATTTCTCGTTGAAAGTTATCAAATTAGCAGTGATCATGTTATTTTTGCTTTTGCTTGATGCAATTTAAAATAGAATTCCAAATCAAATCTATTTGGGATTGGTTGACTCCATGGATCTCTTGCTTATTCTGGAATTTCTGGCATAGCCTACCGCTCAAGCTGGTTTACACCGAAGGCGCAAATACATAGATCCACTACATCTGAAAATAAATCTTTCTCTAAACGCAGAGTAGTTATTGGCAAAATGTTGATAGCTTAATCCTTATGGACTCTATTAGATTGAACGGAACTTGACTAACACATATGTTCATCAAATATTCACATTTTGCTAATAACTTTGGTGTAAACTCTTCGTTTCACTTATTCAAAAGTGTAAAAGCAGTCAATTCACTGATTCTTTCTTCCATGGAAGTCCATTTATATATAAGAGTCCATTCATAATAATTAGTCTAACATTTAATGTGGCTGATTTCTCATGTCCCAAACTTTACTACCATAAATATTAAAGTGGGAATTTTTAAGTGGACATTTTAATGTTAATTTGAATAATTCTGAATAGAGTTTATTCAATCACTTTGTTTATTGACTATACCATTATATGATTTCTTTCTTAAATCTTAGCTTCAAACCAAAAGCTTAGGGATGAAAATTTGAATGTAAATTAACATGTAACTTAATTTAATTTCTATCTAAATTAAGAACTTTAGTATTTACTTGTGATTCATTGATATAAATATCAATAGGTCTGTCTTGTGTCATGTAATGACATCAATATCGGGGACCGAGCTTAGCTCTGGAGTACAAAAGCATAAAAAAATTATTACGAAAGAAGAAATTATAATATCATTCATAGTTCATACAGAAATGTTCTATCTAATCACAGTAAATTAAGATTAATTCCCAGAAGAATGCAAAATTTTCCCTCACAAAGGCCCGGTTGCACAAAAGCCGGTTGAATTTTGATCCTGATTAATTTCACGTGAACCAATCAGAGAAGACCATTTCAAAAAGATGGATCCACTGGAATTTATCAGGATTGAAAATAATCCGGCTTTTTTTGCAACCGGCACCAAGTACCTGATTGAATGATTACAAAAGTTCAACAGCTGAGTCATAATTTTGACACAGTCCCACACACATGAACTCGCTCACTCACTTCCATCATCAACAGACGACGAAATAATTATTATCAACTGTTTTTCCAAGAATGAATAATAATTATCCTTCCAATGTCCTTCAGCGAATTTCCCCAGGGATGAGACCTAGTACAATCGAATTTTTATATTATAATCCTACTATGCTCTGAATTTCGTGAAAATCGTTAGAGCCGTTTTCGAGATCTGGTAAAAACAAATATATAAACATCTAAATATCTAAACATCCAAACATCTAAACATCTAAACATATAAACAGAAATTGCTCGTTTAATAGTATAGGATGAAAGGGAATAGGACCAGCTGATGAAATTTTTTTTCGATTTAGTTTTTAGCTGATTTTGAAACATGAAAATATCAGGTCCAGTAGCTCAAAAGCCTGTCCAATTTCAATCATGATTAAATTCCATCAGAACTAATTAGAGCAGGGATTTTTTTTATAGAAGGCTTCTCTGATTGGTTCTCATGGTATTTAGTCCAGGTTAGGAATTAACAGACAGGACAACTGGCTCTCTCAAGGCCATGGCTGCGTAGAAACATAGAGCAACAGAGGAACCAATACAACAGAAGCTGAAGAAATTAGTCACATTTCTATCACCTCACAATGACATTACATACAACTACCATGTTTGGAGAGATCGATTTTAAATTTATTTTGCTATCATCCGGTCACTTTCTGTACCTATTCTACCAGATGTTCCATGAATACTAAAATGTTTTAAAATAAGATCGCTAATTTGGTAACTCAACTACAGCTATTATACTTATAAAATTCTTATCTCACTGACTCACTGGCTCACTGATTCACTGATCACGATTTCTGGAAAACTACTGGATGGATTGCAACAAAACTTGGAATATAGCTTCCTTATTCGTCCTAGGTGCTCACTAAGAAATATTTTGGCGATATCTCAACACTAAGGGTGGTTTTTAAGGGTTTAAAGTTCGTCTTTTAGCATGTATATTCTTCTTCTCCTGATCTCTTAATTATAATTGAAATTTCCATATCATATGTTACCATAGAACTATAATCTAGAGAGAGTACCTCTTCAAAACAGTTGTTAACTGGCAATTAAATTAATAATTTTGTCAGGTTGGCATTAAGTTGAGATGACTTCATTAGGTTGGCACCAAGTTGAAGAACTAATTAAAATGCATTTATCGAGAACAAATTGATTGGGCACTGCTGCTTTAATCAGAGCTATTCCTGGGAGTGTGGATGATTTTTATTATTTTTCATAAAACAAACTTTTATGACAAGAGTTGCTTCTATCAATTGATCCTATTCTATCAAGACTAATTTTGTTTGTATATCCGACAGATCGCGAAAACTACTTAAACAATTTTGATGAAATTTTAATAATTCAGTATGATATATGGAGGATATTTTTAAAACTTCAGAAGTTTCCGTTGTGGAATCTGTTTGCATAGAATGAAGAAATTCGGCCAAAATTCAACTTGGGCGAAAGAAATGGGTTATTTATTAAAACGATCAAATAGCTGTTGTTGCTTTTCCCAATGTGAAAGTATCTCCCATAGAAGTAAGGCGCTTTTCCCATGAATCAATTATCCTCAAACATTGATTGTTCTACCGAAGAAAATAGATGAAGGTAGCTTTCGATAAAAATATTGGAGAATATGTATAACAGTTCGTTGACTGTCAGTATTCCTCATTTATAGAATCAATGCTCCCCATTCAAACAATGCTGACACATTGATGTGAATCTTACTATAATCTGGTTACTTTAGATCAGATGAAGATAATAATGTTAATTATCGCTACTGTTTCAATTTCAATCATGTTTGACATTTTTGCTTTTGATGCCAGCTGTTATTATTATGTAAAATAAGCTCTCCTTGAATGAAATCATAATCATTGAAGTCAATTATACTAAGAAAGCAGTTTCTGTTTGAATATGTGTGTTTGCGGATATGTATGTATGTCGGACAGATCTCGAAAACGGCTCCAACGATTTTGATTAAATCAAGAATATAGTGGATTTGCGACAAAAAACATTATTTTTGAACAGGTCTCAACTCTGGGAAAACTCTCTGGAGTTCCTTGAGAATGATTATTGGTTTCTCAAGTAGCAGCAGATCAGGAAAAAGTCTTTTCCATAGTCTGTTGAAAACGTAAGAGAGTGTGAGCAAATGAAAAAGATTAAAATAGCTGTAGTTGAGTTACCAATTTTGACGACCTTTTTAAAACAATGCAGTATTCATGGAACATCTGGAAGAATATATTCAGAAATTGACCGGATGATAGTAAAAGAAATTTAAAATCGGTCTCTCCAAACATATGGCAGTTGAATGTGATGTTCATTGTGAGGTGATAAATTAATGAGGTGATTATTTTTTTCAGCTTCTATTGTATTGGTTCCTATGTTGCTCTATGTTTGTACGCAGCCATGGCCTTGAGAGAGCCAGTTGCACTGTCTGTTAATTCATAATCCGGACTAAATACCACGAGAACCAATAAGAGAGGCCTTCTAAAAAAAAAAACCCTGCTCTGATTAATTCTCATGAAATTCAATCCCGATTGAACAGGCTTTTGTGCTAACACTGGGCCTGATATTTTCATGTTTCAAAATCAACTAAAAACTAAATCGAAAAAAAAACATAATATTCCATCAGCTGCTCCTATTTCCTTTCGTGATGTCATTGCATGGTACAAGACAAACCTATTGATTTTGATAGATCACAAGTAAATACTAAAGTTGTCAATTTAGATAGAAATTAAATTGAGTTGCATGTTAGTTTACATTCAAATTTTCATCCCTAAGCTTCCGGTTAAGCTAAGATCAAAGAAAGAAATCATATAATGGTGGTCAATAATCAAAGTGATTGAATACACTCTATTCAGATTTATGCAAATTCACATAAAAATAAACCCACTTTAATATTTACTATAGTAAAAATTAGGACATAAGAAATCAGCCACAATATGTTATACTAACTATTATGAATGAACTTCCATGGAAGAAAGAATCAGTGGATTGGCTGCTTTTACACTTTTGGATAAGTGAAACGAAAAGTAAGCGACAAGCTATGCCAAAAATCCAAGAATAAGCAAGAGATCCATGTTTCACCACCAGATGCTACCAGAGTCATCAAATTCCGAATCAACTTAATTTGGAATTTAATGTTCAATTGCATCAAGCAAAAACAAAAATAACATGATCACTGCTAATTTGATAACTGTCAACGGGGAATATTAATTATCAATGAATGAAGTAGGGGTCGGCTCTTAAGCCCCGCCCAATATTCTACAAAATTCGCTGCAATTATACTACTCTTCTACAGAGCACTTCCAACACATTAATTAATTATTCGAATGATTTGACTCAATTATTTTCATGCCAAGTTGTGGCGTAGTCTCAAAAACGATTATAACAATTTTGGTAGGATTTAGATTATAAATGTTTAACAAAGATAATTTAATCTTTTAATTCCCGTAGCGAAGCACGGGTGCCCTGCTAGTAAGCTATTATCATCAGCTATAATCTTTTTCACTTGCTCACTTTTTTTCTCACGTTTTCAACAAAGTATGGAAACTTTTTATGATCAGCTGCTACTTGAGGGACAAATAATCATTTCTGAAAGAGCTTCAGCGATTTTTCCCAGAGTTGAGACCTGTTCCAAAATAATTTTTTTATCGCAAACGTACTCTATTCCTGATTTAATAAAAAAATGTTAGTGGCGTTTTCGAGATTCGTCAGACATACATACTACATATCCGCAAACACACATAATTATTATTTAAACAGAAATTGTTCGCTTGGTACAATATTGACTTCAATGATTCTGATTTCATTTAATGAGAGTTTATTTCACATATAATAACAAAGGATATAAAAAGCGAAAATGTCAAACATGATTGAAATCGAAGCTAATAACAGCTGGCATAAAAAGCAAAAATCTGGTGTGGCGCACTCACACAACTTTCCTTGCCGTTATGAAAATTGATCACCTGACGCTAGTGTTCCCGCGCATCTCAAGTATACTATTCAAAGATTTGAGCCAGCTGGTGACAGGTCAATAACGCTGGAGACACACGAGATCTGCTATCTCTTCATAGTGAATCATTTAATAGAATCAACAGTTGCCAACAGTTTGCAATTGGATAATCACATTTTCTCGAATTTGGAGCTTATTTTCAATTTTAGGTTAAAATCGTGGTAGTCAGGCCAAGCTAACCAATAGTTTAAATATAACAATAATATAAACAGATTAAAGCAAAGGCAAATGAATTAGACTTACATAATTTAGCCATTTGATTAAATTTAGCAAATTGACGATCTTTAATGAATGAATGATTTTCCAAGTGTATATTTGCTTTTAGAGATATATCGATGATTTTATAAGGTATACTCATAGACCTTAATGATTTTCATTGATGTATTTAACAAATTTAATCACACACACACACACACACACACGCGCGCGCGCGCACTCGCACACACGCGCACTCTCTCTCTCTCACACACACACACACACACACACACGCACACACACAGACCAATACCCAAAAATCATGTTATATATCCATCACTGAGTACTGCAAGGCTCAGTACTTGGACCCATTTTATTTCTCATCTACGTCAATGACTTGTCCAAGGGTGAATTTAGAGGTCAAGTAACTGCTTTTGCTGATGACTCTGCGTTGGCCTACACAAACACTCAGGATCAGCTTAGGGAGGATATTCAGCATGACCTTAATAAATTGACACTATGGTTCACCTGCAATAAGCTATCCATGAATGTCCAGAAGACCAACTACATCCTGTTTAGTCTCACTGGTACTCAGAGTTCTGCTGTTCCTCTTCGCCTTCACGCCAGCAACTGCAGCCATGATTGCTGCAATTGCCCAATAGTTGGTGGTGAGACCACAATTAAATATTTGGGTCTCTCCTTGACCATAATCTAACGTGGAAGGCCCACATCTCAAGTCTTAAAAAATCTTTACATTTTTACCTCAGGACGATGTATCAATTGAAGGGTATTTGCAATATCAACACATTAAAAGAGGTTTATTATTATTTTGCTCATGCTAGAATTAATTATGGTTTAAGCTGCTGGGGCAGTACTTACTTCACAACTATGTCACCCATAATCAAGCTTCAAAACTCATTTATAAGGGTAGTTGCTGGAGTGGGGCCTCGTGACAGTTCTTTCCCGCTTTTCGATAAACTTGGCATCCTCCCGGTAAGACATCTATATATATGTAAGGTGCACTCTATATTCTATTTGATAAGTATGAATGATGGCGTGTCAATAGATTATAGTGATACTGTAACTGACCCTCATCATACAAGGCAGGCTGATGAGTATCCGAGGTGTCAGACCAAACTGCACTTTATTTAAAAAATCTTTTATTTTCCTGACTCCTAAATTTTTCAATGTTCTACCTTCTCCGATGAAAAATTTATACAATAACTGCAATAGAATACAGCTAATAAAAGGAAACCTGAAAAAATGTCTTCTCTCCTTCAGCCCTGAGAGATTGGAAGATCTTTACAACGTCACTGTTTAAGTAAATACTTAATTGGAGCAAATACTTAAAATTGGATCCAGTAGGTACACTTTTAATTCATTTTGACAAAAACAATTGAAGTATATTACCTTATAGAAGAATTGGTTATAATTTATCACCACAGATATAAGCATTGTTAATTATTAAATTTGTTAAATACATCAATGAAAATCATTAAGGTCTATGAGTATACCTTATAAAAACATCGATATATCTCTAAAAGCAAATATACACTTGGAAAATCATTCATTCATTGAAGATCGTCAATTTGCTAAATTTAATCAAATGGCTAAATTATGTAAGCCTAATTCATTTGCCTTTGCTTTAATCTGTTTATATTATTGTTATATTTAAACTATTGGTTAACTTGGCCTGACTACCTCGATTTTTATCAGTACTTTTGTTCTTTGAATTATATTCAGGATAGATTATTCTTTTGTATTTTTTAGTTCTTATTATTTTGTATTGTATTTCTTTTCTCAACTTTAATATATTTTATCTATTTTTATTAGATATTTTAGTATTTCCTAGTTGAGAGGCGCGTTTGACACCTCAAGGATTAAAATTGCAAACACTTCATTCTTCTCGGATCGTCAAGGCGGTCCAAAATCATGCATCCTGATTCAAAGTTTTCGACCAAATTTGAATCAGGATGCATGATTTTGGACCGCCTTGACGATCCGAGAAGAATGAAGTGTTTGCAATTTTAATCCTTGAGGTGTCCTTAAACGCGCCTCTCAACTAGGAAATACTGAAATGAAGTGCATCTAACGGGTAATTCTCATAGAACATAATCTCATGAACTGATGTCATTGTGCGAAATATCAATGTAGGACAATGTAGTTGGTGATGATGGTTGAAGCTGAAAATTAGGTGCTTTTCACAATACAAGGACATTGTTGTCAGGTGTGCCTGGAAATCTATATGAGATAGAGCGCTCTACCTGATCTCAGATTGTGGAGCACAAAAATACGCCCAGAGGGATTTTGAATTATACATCTAAATGGTAACAATCGGAATATATTGTTGATCAAAAACTAAAATTCGTCAAAATTGATTTTTTTTTCAAATTTCACTCATTTTTGAAAAATCATTACTCAGTACTCATAGGAGATAGAGAGTTCCGAATGATCTCATTTTATTCAGAATTTTATAATCCAAAGAAAAGGCGAGAGCAAATTTTCTGTCCGATTACGAGATTTGGCAGAAATAGCTGAAAACTGGAAACTGAGCCAAAAATACGAGGTTTTCGGGCCACCCTGTATCTAGCACAAGGAAATTTTGCATGGAGAAATTGGTTCTGGACTTCTCTTATGTACCCAAGTAATATATTAAGAAATCAGAACTGCAATATAAATTGCAAGCACATCCCCTTTTTTATGTCTATATTGACTGGACTATATCTAAAAAAAAGTGGTATAAAAGTGATGATAAACGGTATGTTTTTCCAGAGAAAATTTGTTTGTTTTCATAATTTGTTCTTGTTAGTATCCAAATCGAAAAAAATCACTAGTAAAAGTTTCCCAAAAACCTTATGCACAGCCTTAACACACAGTTATCAATATTATGTAACATTACAACCAAAAATCAAAGGTTTCAGCATAATGCAGTTTTTTCGAATCGCCCAGCAGTCAACAAATTCTAGTGGGATTGAAAGTATAGAATTAGTAGTCTATAGTTGAGGCCTACACGTGTGGAGTTGCTGGTCTCCCATCGGGCGCCTCCCTAGGTGGCGGATTGGGGAATGCCTCCTAGATATAGGGAGTACCGGGGAAATCAAATACCCGGGGCGGACCAAAACCAGCAGCTGCTGCCTTGTAGTTCGGCATTGGGCTGCCAAAGGCTAGGGAAGAACACCCGAAAAAATTACCTGGTCCTCCTGGCTGGGGGTTGGGCGTGGGGCCAACGACCCTACCCTGTAAAAAAAATCAGCTTGTTACGAAACCTCAAAATGAGCCTCGGACGGACAGGATACTTGGAAAACAATTTTGGAAAAAGAACTTGAACTTGATTATTAGAACATGGAATGTGAGAAGCTTGTACAGGAGCGGTGCCTTGAAAGATTTACTCCAATGTATAAAACAATATCGATTGAAAGTACTTGCTGTACAGGAAATGAGATGGCCTGGCAAGGGAGTGTTTGACACCCAGTCTCACACTGTTATGTACAGTGGAAAGGAATGAGATAGACATGAACTTCGAGTTGGATTTGTGGTCGAAAATAGCATGAAAGTTAATATAATAGATTTCAAGCCAGTGAACGAGAGAATATTATGCGTCCTAAGGTTGAAAACAAAATTTTTCAACCTCTTACTCATAAATGTGCATGCCGAAAGTGAAGACAAAGATTAAGCTGTTAAGGATGAATTCTACTGCAAGCTGGAACAGACATACAACAGCGTCCCTTCAAATGATATTAAAATGGTTATAGGGGACATGAATGCTAAAATTGGTAAGGAGATGGTATTCAGAAAAGTGGCAGGAGCACATAGTCTGCATGAAGATAGCAATGATAATGGAATGCGTATCTTGGATTTTGCAATGTCAAGAAATATGATAGTGGCCTCAACTCAGTTCCCAAGGAAAGACATTCATAAGTGGACATGGACATCACCAGATGGTCAGCATCATAATCAGATTGATCATGTCTTGGATGATAGAAGAGCAGCTTCCAGCATCACAAACGTCAAGAGTTGCAGACTGCGACTCGGATCATTATCTGGTGAGAATCGACTTCAGATGCCGAATCCCAAGTAGAGACAAAACAAGGCAGCAGAGGACACCAAAGCTGAATATAGATAAACTAAAAGAGGATGGGGAAAGGCAGGAATATCAACAGGCACTGGAGGATCCTTCAAGCACAGGAGGGAAATAGGACAATTGAGGAGGAATGGCAGGATCTAAACAAGGCTATGAGTCAGGCAGCAGAGGAGACTATTGGATATAGTTCTCGGGTGAGACAGGAAAATTGGTTCAATGATGAATGTAGGGAGGCTGTACGAGGCCCGAGAGCCCAACCAGAGCAAAAAAAGTACAGTATGAAATTCTAAGAAGAGAGGCTAAAAGTGTGATAAAAAAGAAAAAGCGAGAATATTACAATATCAAGGTCACCAAAATCAAACAGGATTTTGAGAAAAAGGACCCTCGTGAAGCATATAGAGGAGTGAACTTGTTCAAGAAAGGATACAAGCCAAAAACAACTCTTTGTAAAGGTATGAATGGAAAAATAATTGGAGATAAGGATAGCATTATGGAGCGATGGAAGACCTATTTCAGCCAGCTGCTTAGTCCCAACCCAGATCACAATGAGCTGTCTGTCAGACCAGAGACTAGAAATCCTTGATGAAGAAATAATCATTGAACCACCTACATCTGATGATGTTGTCAAGGCCTTGGAAATAATAAAAAGTAACAGAGCCCCAGGGATGGATGGAATTCCAGGGGAATTACTCAAGTATGGAGGTGACTCATCAACAGCAAAATTGGTTCATCTTATAAACTCCGTGTGGGGAAACTGAAATTCTCCTTGAGGATTGGCACATGAGCATCATATGCCCCATCTATAAAAAGGGTGATAGACTTGAACCCAAAATTACAGAGGCATATCTCTCCTATCAACTCTATTTGGTAGAGAGTTAGTGGGGAGGATATTTTTAATATTCTTTCCGAAGAATGGACATTGATATGTCCAAAGCTCCGCCAATTTATGTAGATGCATAACAATATGATTATTATCTATAGTTATTATATTACAAATTGTTTTTCATCTTCTTCTCTATACTTATAAAAGGCTAAGCCCCTACAGACTGAAATCACACCACAGCCCAAACTACTGAGCCTACAAACTTGAAATTTTGCACGATTGTTTATGGTAACCTGAAAACATCCACTAAGAAAGGATTTTCAGAAATTTGCCCCCCTGAGGGAGCTGGGGCCCCCCCAAAATTTTGTACTTTTTAACCGCTCATTGCACAGCAAAGTCATGAGGAACTTTTTTGTTCAGCTACGAAAAAAAATTTGAGCTCAAACTAATACAGCTCAAACTAATTGTCCTACAGACTTGAAACTTTGCAAAAATATTCTTCAAACATGCTAGACGCGTACTAAGAACGGATTTTGAGATATTTTGCCTCTAAGGGTTTTAAATGATGAAAAAGGATCCTATTAAGTAAGGTTATGAACATGGTAAGGTGAGTGCCATATGGAAATGAGATAATTTATTTATTGACATGAGATATTCTAAAATATGTTGTAATCATTGGAAATGACAAAATAATATGATAGAAATTCAAAAAAGAACATCTGTTCTATTATTGCTTTCTACCTGATTCCGCTCAACCTCAATAATATTGTTCTGATAATTGATAAATATGTTTAATAATATTATTATTATTATTGATATAATAAAAGTATTGTTTTAATAATTAATTATTATCATTAATATAATAATAGTATTGTTTTGGTAATCAATAAATATTTTTATTTTCACAAACTCTGTATAATTTATAATGGTGAATGTGAAACAGCTGCATCAAAGGAATTATCTCAAAAACATATGTTTAGGAAAACCATAGTTTTGAACATCGTTTTCCTGATGCAATGTATAAGCGTACACGTGGCATGTATTATTAATTTTTCAGCTAGAACAGTTTTTTGTGACTGCTAAATAAACGTCTACAGTTTTATCAATGCTGTATCGGCAATATGAAAACGCATGCAGTTAATATGTCTTTAAATAAAGGTGTTGATATCTACATGATAATTATTCTCTACCATTTTTATTCAATTAAAATTTCAAAATTATTCAAGCCTTGATAGAATGATTGACTCACTGTACAGTCAGTCGAAAATTTTAATATTGAAATGAGGGGTATTTTGGCAAGCTGAACAAAAAAGTAAGGTCCTATGCACCTTTTTGATATTATTTCTTCAAATGAAAAATGAGTTTTGTGGGATGTCAAAACTCCCCCTGAAAGAGAACTATTCATTTTATCCTATCTTTTAGTGAAATAACAATGATTTCTGCATTGAATAACATCTATCTTGCCAACAAGAATCGCACTCTTTGTGAATTTAGATATGACCTACACTTTAGATTTATATAATTCTATTAATATAATTCTATTAATAAATTCATGGAAATTGAAATATTTTTTCAGTTAGTTGATGAAATTGATTATCAATAGAGAAAATGATTATAATTTTTTTTTATCAATACAGAATTAGTTGAATGAATTGTCGATGTACTGAGTTCTTGGTCAACAATAATTCAATATTGGTATTTATCCAATCATTATTTTTCTCAGAAGTTATTTCATTTGAATTAGAAAATATTTATAAGCTCCTATCAATTTATCATTCGTAACAATGAATTCTTCAAAACATGAATTTAATCAAATAAAAAATTGCCCATACTTCTGTATTCATGTTCGCATGTTTTCTACTTGTGATGGATAGCCAAAATATTGTGGAGCGAGCTGCACGGCGAATTTTAATCGAGGGCTCTGATTGGCTGAAATGTTCAGCGTTCGGAGTTAGGTGAGGCGAGCAGTTAGAACAGAGGCAAGCGGCACGGCGAATGGTTCGGAGTTCGGTACGGCGAATGATTAACAGCTGATTTTTAACATTATGAAACATATGCTCATGTTCGTTGGAAGGCAAGATGTTCGGAGGAATGCACGGTTTGCTGCGCGGTTCGAGGTTCGGTTCGGCATGTGTGGACGCACCTTTAGTTGTTACAGGACATTTATACAGATCACAGGCCAAAGCAACATAATAATCTATCTTTTTCTTCTTCTTCTTCTTTTTTCTTCTTCTTCTTCTTCTTCTTCTTACTCCTCTTCTTCTTTCTCTTCTTCTTCTTCTTCTTCTTACTCCTCTTCTTCTTCTCTTCTTCTTCTCTTCTTCTTCTTCTTCTTCTTCTTCTTCTTCTTCTTCTTCTTCTTCTTCTTTTTCTTCTTCCACCTATATCTAAAAGGCTAAGCCCCGACAAACTGAAATCACGCCACAGCCCAAACTACTAAGCCTAAAAACTTGAAATTTCGCACAATTGTTTATTGTAGCCTCAAAACATCCACTACAAAAGGATTTTCAGAAATCTGCCCCCCCCCCTGAGGGAGCTGGGCCCCCCAAAATTTTCACTTTTTAACCGTTCATTGAACAGCAAAGTCATGAGAAACTTTTTCGTTCAGGTACGGAAAAAATCAGATCTATGCAGAAAAATTCCAATCAGGAGCACAGGGGGGTTCAGGAGAGGGCACTTTTCGAAAATGTTGATGTAAAATCACACTACAGCTCAAACTAATTGGCCTACTGACTTGAAACTTTGCACAAATATTCTTCAAACATGCTAGATGCGCACTAAGAACGAATTTTGAGATATTTTGCCTCTAAGGATTTCAAAGGATGAAAAAGGATCCTATTAAGTAAGCTTATGGTAAGGTGAACTCCATATGGAACTGAGATAATTGACACATGATATTCTAACATATGTTGTAATCATTGGAAAGCTTGAAACAATTTCATCAATTTGCTGATCGAATTGATTTTGCGTTGATTGAGAGCGCGAGCTTACCACGTGTTTTACGTGGATTTTTACAGATTTTTACAGATTTATAATATTCCTGGTGATTGAGCGTTGTCTATTAATAATAAAGCTTAATTTACAACTAGCTTACCCAGCGAACTTCGTACCGCCAATGTATCTCATGTTACACTTGACTTTATTTGGTGAATCATGAAATTTATCTGACAATCAACATGTTCATTTACATCTCAATACGGACTTCCTATGTGCTTAGTCATGCAGCATTCATTATTCCCAAAACATATTCTTCTCAATCAATTGGTAGTAATATCTATCAGTAAAGTTTTCAATTAAAAAAAAGGTTATACAGTATCAGTGTTTCAAAGAAAAATATTCAATGTTTTCATAGCTGTAGATTGTCGATATATGGTCCAGGAAATATGCGATGTACGATGAATCACACAGAATTCCATATTCTTTCCATTTTAGGATAAATATAAGCTAAGCTAAATTCAAAAAAAATTAAATTATTCTTTCATTCTTCAGTAATTAATGAATGCAATATGAATACTATACATATATACTATACAATATATATACTCTCTTTCATTAGGTGAATAATTTTTTTCAACATTTTCCAGTTTCTCAATGATAGGGGAGTGATAATTATTTGTATAGGTCTTCTAAGGAACCATTATCAACAGCTGGTACCAATCAACTACACTTCAACTCCAAACTACCGTTTTAATACCAGTACACAATAATTTATCACAGGGTGATATGTTTATTACAGCTGGTAACTTTAGATGCTAAATCATATTATCACAATATGATCTTGAATCATGATCATTTTTTCGTTCTTCAGTAGCCGCTCGGCCGAAAATTTCGAAAATATTTGTCTGTAAATTGGATTAATAAATAATTATTATTAGCCCCCCTATTAAAATTTCTGTTCAGGAACCATCCCCAATATTCACACAACATATTCCCAAAGTTTCATGCCGTAAGTCAAGTAGTTTTCAAGTCTACAGGGAACAAACAAACATACAAACAAACACACAAACAGACAATCATTTTTTTATAAATAGATTTCCATTCGGCTCAAACAAAAGCTTCTCTAAATGAAGGTAGAATGATAAGGATTCAGTTCTGTTGTTTTAACATTTTTTCAAATCACTTTCAAAAAAATCATGTAGTACCTACTATTGTGTTTGAGACACTTCTGGCGCTATCATAGTTTCACCACTATTCTGTTCCACAGTCCTATCTCTTGCAGTCGTCAACTATATCTATAATAATTATATAAAGTAAAGAGCTGGCTTATGCACGTACGGGATAGGAAAATAATGTTTGACGCATCATCACGTCTGAACTACTGGACTAATTTACTTGAAATTTTTCTTATAGATACTTAGTTAACCAAGGATGGTTATAGGCCTATTCTCAATTCTTCAAAATTTCATTACGTCAAGTTTTCATTTTGTAAAGTTTTAAAATAGATCCTTGCGAAGCACGGGTTCTTGCTAGTATCATATATAGTTCAATAATTATTTTCTTAGTCTATATTATGTAAATTCATCTATAATTTTGCTGTATTGTAAGCTATTGTATATAAGTGTATAAGCCAGTATATATTGTAATCTACATAAATAAAGTACTCAATCAATCAATCAATCAACAGCTCATAAGACCTTCACCTCAATCATTAAATATAAGATAGATGTGTATGCTAAGAGAATATTAGGAGAGTATCAGGCTGGTTTCAGATCAGGTAGGTCAACTACTGACCAGCTTTTTGTTGCCCAACAAATAGCAGAAAAGTTCTGGGAATTTAACATAGATGTCTATCATCTCTACATAGACTTCAAGCAGGCTTATGACAGTATCAACAGAGAAAAGCTCTACACAATAATGCTTGATCTCGGCATACCAAAAAAACTTGTAAGACTTATCAGAGCAACAATGAAGAAGACCACCTGTCAGGTGACAGGACTGAAACAAGGAGACGGCCTGGCACCAGTGCTCTTCAACCTGGCATTGGAAAGGGTGATAAGGGAGACTTTGGCTGACACAAGTGGTACATTAATAAATAAACCCAACAGATCTCAGGGTATGCAGATGACCTTGACCTAGCGGGAAGATCGGTAGCGGCAGTCACAGAGATGTTTGAGAACTTGGAAAGGGCAGCTCATGAGCTAGGGCTAAAAGTAAACTGTGAAAAAACCAAGTTCATGCACCAAAGCAGACGTCATCACAACAGAAGAACCCTCTCAGTGGGGGAGTATAGCTTTGAAAAAGTGAATGACTTCACCTACCTGGGAGTTGACATAGCGGATGACAGTAATGAGATGAAAGAAGTACAAAAACGGCTCAATGCAGGAAACAAAACATACTTCTCTATGCTGCAGATATTCAAGTCAAGAAGCGTCCACAGGAACATAAAGATCAGAATATATAGAACTATAATACGCACAGTGGTCACTTATGGAAGTGAAGTGTGGATATTATCATCCAAGGCTGCAGCAAATCTAGACCGCTGGGAAAGGAAAATGCTGCGTAGAATATACGGACCTGTATGTGATGAGGGTGTATGGCAAATAAGAAACAACAATGAATTAGCTGCACTTTATAAAGAGCCGCCCCTGTCTGTATATGTCAGACTGAACCGCTTAAGATGGGCAGGGCATGTGGAGCGGATGCCAGACACTCGGTCTCCCGGAAAAATATATATGGGACAACCGGGAGGCAGAAGACCGGTGGGAAAGCCAAGACTGAGATGGGTGGATGGGATCTCAAAGGATGCTGCATAACTTCTTCGTATCAGGAATTGGAGAATGAAGGCAAGAGATCGTGATGGATGGAGGCGCAGTATTGAGGAGGCCAGGGCTCGATTTGGGCTGTAGCGCCATCGAAGAAGAAGTTGAGACATACCTGCTGGTCGCAGTCGTCAGCGATTTCCTCGTCGCTGAGGATCGGCTCGAACTGTTCGCCATCGACACTCGGCTCGTCATGTGACGGCGGACTGTGCATCAGCTGATGGGGATGATGTGGATGATGAGGCGGTGTGCCGCCAGCATCCCCTCCCCCTCCCAGTTCGGCGCCCCCTCCTCCTCCTCCTGCTGCATGGGGGACACCCCCCTCCACCCCCTCCGGCTCGGGGATCTCCCCCTCCGAAATCGACTCAACGTCGCCCGGCGAAAACGTTTCGAAAGCTGGCGATGATGCTGGTTCTACAACATAAAAATATACAGTTGAGAGGATGAAAATATGAAAAATGAATCAACCTCTACAGCTTGTTGAAAACTTCAAAACATTGGGATTTAATGATTTTTAAACTGCTCTTAAAAAATAAAAAGCTTTGTTTACCATAATGTATTTTTTATATAAAACACATCACACATAAAATAGAAACACTCTTATAAACGTGCATATTAACTGGAGATATTTTGGCCATTGTGTCAACTTTGTCAATCAGAAAAACAGAAGTGGATTGTTTTTGCAGTTGCCAATTAGATAGATTAGATAGAATATGACAATTTTTCAAATTCTTAAAACATGATGGCGGTCATTTGTTTTATGAATTTGAAAAAAGTCAAACATTTTTTGTAGCTCTGTCTACTAGTCAAAAATGTTTGTGAGAAGTTTCACTTATGTATGTTCAGCCATTTTTTAGAATAAAAATGTTGTGTGAAAGAACAAAATGGCGGCTGTGTGAGTAACTGGGAACTCTCGGACAGTATGAAAATATTAAGATATGTTTCTTACCCAGGAACAGTGTCCTTAGAATATTAGTAGGGTGTCCTGAAGCAACCTGTTATGTTTTTATGTTATGTTTTCTTTCTATTTTTATAATTATTCAAATAAAACTTATAATACTGTATTACAATAAAATTTGATAGCCCAAATAGGTAAGCCGACGAAGCCTAGTTGACTGAAGCGTCATAACTTCAGTCTGCTTTGCTGTATCGGTGATGGGTTTGATCCCAATAGATCTGACATTTTCAGTACCTTCCCTCAAGCTACCAAGGTAACCCTACATTGTCGGGTTAGAACCTTGGTAGAGTTGTGGGAATCATAAGCAACAAAAGTAGAAAATTAAATTTACTAATATTCGTATGACTTTTGTATTGGTCGGGACTCCCTGACGGAAGTTTCACCTTTCCTGAGTATATAATTGGAGCCATCAATAGGCCTCAAGAGCCGACAGCTTAACGTGCCCATCCGATAACATGGGAGTTACCTGACTAAAAACGTTTGTTCATATTTGGGTTTGAACCCGGGATCTGCAGGCTGCTAGGCAAGCACTTTCTCCACTAGACCACCCCACAGAAACAGATATGCTTATTCCGTAACAGACTACTACAGAAATTAACGAATATTACCTCTTTTCATGGATCCATGCTCGGACCTCGCGTCTCCCTTCTCTTCAGCATGAAGCAGGGGCGGCGGGGTGTGCGCCCCACCTCGAGGGGTTCCCCCAGGCGGGGGATGGGGAGGGGAACGCGGCCTCTTCCCCCCTCCCCAATCACTGCCGCCTCCGTCGACCCGCCAACCACCCCTCGCCCCCCTACTGCCCCCGGGGTACATGTCCCCTCCCGCACCACCGCGGTGATAGCCGCCTCCACGCTCGTACGGCGGACTTCGGTCGCGACTGTGATCCCTGCAGCATAAAAGTTGAACAATCAATGAACAAGTTTTTTCTGAAAACAAATATAATACAGTACCTAATTAGTGATCTTAGATGTAATGCTATGAAGAACAAACCAAATACAGTGGAATTTTGATTATACGGTCATTTAAGGGGCCAAACGTTTAATGACGCTATATCAGAGTGACACAAAAAAGGTTTTAAAATCTTGATTTTAAACCGAGAAAACATTGAAAAGGTTATTTAGTAAATACATACTTTAACATATATATTAACTGAATCTTATCTAAAATCTCAAGTCTACAAATCAAAATAAAGTATAAAATGAACGAACATAGGCCCTAATGTCTAAGTACGAAAGTGGAAATGACAATAATTCACAACTTATAAGCACGATCATAAAGAAGTCCTACTGTACAAAGAAGTCTCTAATTTTCTTCTGGAGTCCTCTCAAATAATTTTTTCATCCGTCATGTTTAAAAGATGTTGATGTCTTATCAGTTTTCGATTCAATTTTCTTGACGTTATATAGGAGGGTTTATAATTTACCGACGGTAAATCCGAGGTTTTTACAATGTAAGTTACTTACAATTTGGGGGGGGGGGCTATAAATAAATAATGTTATCCGTATCCGTGTTGAAGCTTCAGCTGAGGCCGCAATACACAAGTTAAATTATTAGCAACTAACAAAAATAGTTGAAGGAGTCTCGATCAACACTACTACACACAAATATTCTTCTAGATAACTGCCAATTTCTTCAATCATTGGGCCATTGAATAAAGTTGAGCATTTGCTTATACTTCTAAAATATGGAGCATTTGCTTCATTTTCTATGAATAAACGTGAGCAAAACCTTTTGCTCGTGCACATCAAAAAAATAGTTTGAGCATTTGCTCAAAAGTAAAATCTTATACTCAAAATTGTATCAATAAACGGGTCGATGTCAAACGAGGCAAATGACAGAAGAGTCCTGCGACAGTCGAGACCAGCGACGGTAGAGACCTGCGACATTCGAGGCCAGCGACGGTAGAGGACTCCTGAAAAAGAGGCCTCAAATGTCGCCTGCGTTAAATTTTTGTACAGACTCGACAGTCGAGACCTGCGACCGTAGAGGACTCCTGAAAAAGAGGCCTCAACTGTCGCCTGCGCTAAGCTCTCCAGAATGGCAGACAGCACCAAAAGAATTATCATTTAATTAGTATGGATTTACCAGCAATTGAATAATATATTATATCTCATTATTCCTTCCATCTTATGAATAAGTATTGCAACTTTACAACTGTAAATATACCTTAGTTGCTTCTTCATAAAATACGAAATGTTCAAACTCGTAATAGTATATTTCGCACCTAGAGTAGAAAATGAGATTTTTCCGGCTCGAAATCGGTTTTTAAGTCCGAGGCCGTAGGCCGAGGACTAGAAAAGATTGAGAGCCGGAAAAACATTTTTGCCCGTGGTGCGAACGATATTTTTCGCCACACTACAGGTATTGCTGACAAAATAAATAAAGAATACAAAATAAAGAATACTTGTTATCGTACCTATCTCTCGATTTTAGTGGTAGAAGATTTGCAGTCAGGATTTCAGATTCTTTTAAAATTTCACTTGGAATATCACGGGCGTCGTCATCTTCAAGCATTTTTTAAAATTTGGAATGCGCTAATCAACAATAAATAATTGAATAAAACTGGTTGCGAAGCGAATGCTGGATTTGTTTGATTTGAAACTCGAACTGAAATCATGGCGACTTCAGCTGAAGTGGACACTCGCCCGATCTAGCGGATGACTTAACTACGGACTTCCATGACCGGCTGGAAAGAGACCACTTTCTGGCCTAGACCGGAAAAGAAACCCTTTTCTGACGTCAGACGAGAGTCGTCTGCAAACAAGGTCTTTCAGATCTACGTAGGGACTGGAAAAAAGCTGCTTTCTGTGCAGTGTGGCGAAAATACCTTTATGATTCTTGGATGTCAAATTCTCAGTACATTATAGATGTAGGATATTATTCTAAAAATCAATATCCTGTTACAAATCAATAACTTTTATTAATTTCACACATTCACATTTTACATTTTCTTGATCTATACATTGAGTTTTTCTCGTAAAAACTAAATTGTTTAGTGATTTCATTAACGATGTTACTTATGGAATTAATCACATGATGATACTTCAAAATAGAATTACCATCGCTACAATCTCATATCCAACACTCGGCCATTCTGACAAATTGGCTTGCCCTCAAGCCATAAAATAAATGAATATGAAAAGGATTACAAACATAAACAAAACATGGAAAATAAAACAAAGATAAACAAAACACACAATATGAAACGAACGTGAACAAAACATAACACTGCATTACACGCAACACTGCTTGATAGAACTGACTTTCTGTGGCTGTTGAGGTACTTTGAATTGCTTTTTCATTATTTTTCTTCTCTTTGTTGAGTATGCATCAACTCATACATATTCTTAATTCTATAATTATTCTTATCAATTTCACTTTTTCCAATACTAGCCAATATTTCTTTTTCATTTCTTTCTAAATTCATACCTTGACTTTCTTCAATTTCCACATCTTTCTCATCCCTCCTCATTTTTTGTAAATTCTCATTCCGTTCTCCAAGTTTTTCATTAATTTCATAACTTGATTCAATTCCATTTTCCTCTACACTATTCCATCATTACCCTCTTCCTTCTTCTTTTCACCATTTCCAATGTGCAGATGATTGTGGGGTACAGATTTTAAACTGACATAACCATTAATACTTTCAAGTTTTTGATCATCAATTCTCAATAATTCTTCACTGCAATGATTTGACAAGTTATCATTACAAGGAATCAGATTAAATGCTTGTAAATTTTTAGACTGATTTCGGTATTCAAATCTAGGTTTTGAAAAATGTTCCAACTTACCATGGTTAGAAATCAACTCCGCGTCAAGACTAACTTCTTGATTGTGATTATAGTTACCACAAACTCTGTTTCGAATTCTATGATACCAAAAGAGATTCTATGAAGAATTCTACGAATTCAATGAAGATGAAGATGATGCATAATAAACAATGCATGATAAACAATCAACAATGAAGATGATGCATAATAAAGAGTTAAGTGTATGGAATTAATGAAGCGGAATAGGTTGGAACGGTATTGATAGTATTGATAGATTGGACAACACAAATTCTTGGATATGCGGATGATATAGGCATACTTGGAAGGTCTCTTGCAGCCGTGAAAAACATAGCATTGGAGTTGGAGCAAAGCGCATCGGAAGTTGGTCTGGAGATCAATGTCAACAAAACTAAAGTATTCAACCAATCAAGACGTAACAGGAATTGGCTTGGGCCATTTCTGGAATATGGTGGGAAGAATTACCAAGTAGTTGACAATTTCACGTACTTAGGAAGTTGTGTGACCAATTGTAATGAGGAGCAAAAAGAAATTCAAAAACGTATCCTTGCCGCCAATCGCACATTTTTCTCATTACTGAGCATACTCAAGAATAAAAATGTACACCGGATATGTAAAATAAAGCTCTATAAGAGTATAATAAGAACGGTGGTTTGCTACGGTAGTGAAGCTTAGACTATCACAGCCAGAACAGCCGGTATCTTGGATGTGTTTGAGAGAAAAATTCTGAGAAGAATCTATGGACCGGTTTGCGAGGATGGACAATGGCGCATACGTACGAATGCTGAATTGAAAGAGCTTTATGCAGAGCCCCAATTATCGGCCCACATAAAATTGATGCGCCTCCGATGGGCAGGGCATGTGCAAAGAATGCCTGAAACACGAGTGCCAAGGAAAGTGTTAGTTGGTCAGCCTGGAAGAAGACGATCTGTAGGGAGACCAAGGGAGCGATGGGAGGATAGAGTGCAGAAGGATGCTAATGAAATGTTACAATTGAGGGGATGGAAGAGAGCGGCGTTAGATAGAGATGGATGGAGGCGTATTTGTGGTTGAGGCCAGAGCCCGATTTGGGCTGAAGCGCCATTGGAGAGAGAGAGAGAGAGTATTGATAGTATTTTTGGATAGATTCAACTGCACTTAACCATCAAAACACATCTCAGTTCTTCCCAGTTCTTTGAGTCTATAATAATTAGATTGATGTTGTCAGTTAGCAGAATAAATTCATTTGTATTGGTATTGTGCAGTCTTCAAGTTCACCATGTCTGCTCATATTTCGAGAAGAGAAACGTTACCTGAGTCGTCGTGATATTAGCTCAGATAATATAAATCCTTAATCCTGTTAGTTAGGCACATTTTCAATGTCTGAGTTGATATACAGTAAAAATACATGTCTACTCTATCTGGATCATGAATTTCAATTTCAATAGTCTAAAAGCGTTTAACCGTAATTGCGATTATAGGGAATGTAAAATCTGTTTTTTAGAATGGGTTTATATAATATGTTCTTATCAATTCAGATGAGAATTCATATTCATCAATGATAAATTCATCATTGTTTGAAATTGAATTTCATGATACAAATAGAGTAGACATGTATTGTACTGTACATCAACTCAGACATTGAAAATGTGCCTAACTAACCTGGGGAATTCCCGAGACATCTAACAATAAACGACATGTGTAGGAGCAGTAAAGCTAGACAATAAAAGGGTTTCGGTGACACTTCCCCAGGAAAAATAACAAGTCAGGAACAATGCTATTCTGTACCATCAGTTTACAATGACCCAGAAAAAGAAAGATATTTCTTGGAAAATAATATTCTCATTTTCTTCAATTTGTCATGTGGTGGAACTGTAAATAGCTTCCATGAACCCCAAGAAAATAAGTGGAGATACAACTTGAAAAGGGTTTTAGAGTCTAAGAAGGATATGCAAAAATTAAATATAACAGTGGCATATTTACTAATCAGAGCAGGGCTACGGAATCAGCTTAAAGTTGATGTTTTCCCAGAAGAACCCAGAATTGAAACTTGGTCGTTAGAAAGACGAATCGCTCAGAGTGCGAGGATGAAAGAGTATTGGAGGCGAAAGCGGGAGACCAACGTAGATGATAATAATAATAATAATAATAATAATAATTATAGCGTTTATGATAATGGTTAATGGTGGATTACTGTGGTCCTTAGATGACCCAAACAAAATAAATGAATGAATAGTGTTGTACATTTCTTTCTTTCTCATTGTTAGTCTAGAGTTTAGGGTTGCAGCTGTCACGTAATCATTTTTGTAGCATCATCATCGTTGGTTCATAATTATTCATAATATCAACGATACAGCTAACTTCAATTAATTCTTCACAGAACAAAAATGAATGAACGGTCGGAAGATAAAATGCAATTTGTAATATTATTATTATTTATTTTATTTATTATTTATTTATTAGATAGAGCGAATAATACAATAGTCGGAAAAGAAAAAACAGGCTATTGCCCAAAACTTATTCAATTTCCTGATTTTGTCACAAATCGTCCAAATATTATGTAGGTTATGTTCACTTCAATTTCAACACCAAATCTTCAATCTATTCGATAATACAATATTTTTCTATATTTACTTGAATCGGCCAAGTTTAAACCGTTCATGATCGTTGGAAAAGGTTATCATGGATATAATTTTCACTAACACTCCACTGGAAAGATGAAAGTGAAAGTGCAGTTGAGAAAAGGAAAAGATATAATGAAGAAGTTCAACAAAAAAGTTAAGAGGAAATAGAATTAGAGGATGAAAAAGAAAGGAAAAAACAGAAGAAAAAAAAGAAAGAGAAGGAAGAGGAGTGTGATTCACTAAAATTTGTCAGTATTTCCTATAAGTTGGAGGATAGTTGAAATAAAATAGATAGTTAAAATAAGTTACATAAGAAAGTTGGTGGTGAAGGGAAGTTGTAAGAGATGTGTGAAAAAAGGTAGATGAAGAATTGACTATATCTATTTCGAATGCTATTGTTGAATTTCTTTGAATAAGAATAATAATACTATTATTAACAATAATAATAATACAGAACGGTGGCTCTGTTTCAAATCAATGATTCATCGAATTGGCTATTATGAAGGGAAAACTCGTGTGAGAGAGAGTGAAACGTGTGAGAGAGAATGAGAGAGAGAGTGAGAGAGAGAGAGATTGTTTTATTCGCTGCTTTTATTAAAACCTCTCGCATTGAAAAAATTTTCTGCAGTTATAATTATTGCCGATATTGAATTATAATTACGTGTCTTATGAAAAAATATCACCGACAAGACCAAATTTATAGAGTACAGAATTGTTCCAGAAATGCTTGAAAATACTGGAATATAATAAAGTTGACAAAAATAGAAATAATTGTCTAAAAATATCAAAACCCAATCGGTGTCTAGGAAAGATTGTGGTATCTGAAAAGATTTTGATTGATTACTGAATGTTCAGAAGAGAAATTATATATGTTTGTCAGTTTTCAGCTAAATCATTCAATATTTCATTTTATCGATAGTGTAGTGAGATTTTCTTGGAAAGAATCGTAGGTAATTTCACGATCTACAGCTGAAAAACTGGCGCGCCGATAGATCGATTCAAATTTTCCACTTCGACTAGCATTCCTGGCACTATTCGCATACAGTAAATGTCCATGCTTCGCTGCCATATGTAACTACTGGCCTGATTACTGTTTTATAGAGTTTTATTTTAGTGTCACGTGTTATCAGCTTGGACTTAATTATTTTAACATTTGCAAAATATGCTCTATTACCACTGATTATTCGTTTGTTTATTTCTTCAGACATTTTATTTTCTACATTCAGCTCTGTGCCTAGGTAAACGAAACTGCTCACATTTTCAAACAAGAACTGTCCTATCTTAACTGGTTCGTTTCTTCTTCTTCGGGCCTGTACACTTGACATTAGCATATACTTAATCTTAGATTCGTTCACCTTAAGTCCTAGTGGCTTTCCTTCCTGCTCTATCTTTAAAAAGTCTCCTTAAGTGTAGCCAGATTCCGGGTCACCAACAAGATATCGTCAGCATAGGCATGAATTTGCTTTGATTTATATATTATTGTGCCTCTTGGGTCCATCTCCCGCATGACCTTATCACCTTTTGCTCATAGTAAAATGGCGATCACAGCCAATAGTTGAGAACTATAAAACTCTTTTTAGATTCAACCATGCTATATATCACCATTATCCCTACAAAAGAATAAATACAAAAGATAGCCATCACAAAATAGGAAATAGGCATTTAAGAAGATGAGAATGTAGACGATTATAAGTAGCTATTGATATTATAAGAATATGCTGAAGATTATTATAGAGATGACATTTTTCACGCTATTATTTCAAAATTCTAAACTCAACTAACCTAAAACTCTATTCTTAAATAGAAAACAGAGCAGACGACGCAAACAAAAGCGGTGCCCCCTACTTGCATATTTAGCGCTTCCGTGAGCTATAAATACAAATTAAGGCTACAAAAGCGAATCAGCTGATGAAAAATCTTTAAAATACGTGAGCTCACGTATAATATACCAGAGTTCAGGAGCATAAGATAAGAGTATAAGGTAAAGCTTATTCATATCAAAATGAGCAAATGCTTTTGCTTCTACCTTTTGCTCATGAGCAAAACCTTATGCTCCATGCTCTTGCTCATGAGCATTTGCTCTGGTTTTATTCATATGGGCCATTATTCCATTAGTATACGCTTCTAAAAGTTGTCCCAGGAACCTAACACCTTAGACCAGTGGTTCTCAAAGAGTCGGGCACGACCCCCAAGGGGGGGGGCGCGATGAATGCTCAGGGGGGGGGCGCAAAGCTTGGTTGGAAAAATGTTTTAAATTTATTTCTAAAATAATCACGATAAGCAATCTTTCTATTTTTTAAATTATATGCGAGTAATTTTTACTCATAAAATATTTATATCAACCGTATTGTCAAATTCAAATTCTCAATCAATAAGTGCTTCCTCAACATGATAGAAAAAGATCAACCTCATTGATCTCCAAAGTGACTTTGCGCTTGAAATGAAGTTTGAAGGATATTCTCTTACATCCTTATGGATTGGTGTGCAAAAGGAACACCCAATTTTGAGTAAAAAGGCATTGAAGATATAGACTCCATTTGCTACAATTTACCCGTATGAAACTGGGTTTTCTGCTCTAGCTGCCATGAAAAGTGAATATAGACCAAGACTGGATGTGACCCAGGAACTCAGAGTAGCCTTATCGGAGCTGACACCTCGTTTCAACAAGCTCTGTGCGAAAAAAACAAGCTCATCCTTCACACTGACGCTCTTTGTATTGTTAATTTCTATGAGAAACAAAAATAACAACTATGTACTATAGTAGCTGTAGTACCTGAATAAATAATTTATTGTTTGTATAGAATTTGTTGTTATATTATGATTGAAACTATTGCAACATTTGTTTATGTATAGAATGTGCAAAACTCAACTAAATTGAGTGTAAAATATGTATGTATAGAAGTCTATGCTTATACATGTAGGGGGTCCGGCTTACAGCTGAATTATGCAGGGGGGGCTTGAAGTAAAAAGTTTGAGAACCACTTCCTTAGACCTATCACGATATTCTACACGCTGATGCAAACATTAATACTGTCCGTTATCTTCTCGCAATCAGCCTGTTTGGTTTTATGACTAAAACCGTAATATATTTTGTAAATAAATGAGCATTTTCTAAAAAAGTCATTATCCTTATAAAATTAGTGTCTACCAACCTATAATCGCGGTCGCCACGATGCCTGCTGGACTCTCTGTCCTTTCCACTTGCCGACCCCCCACTTCCCCCCGTCCAATGCATCTTCTCGTCTCCCCCCCGCGCCTCCCACGCCAGCATGCTGTCTCCCTCGTAGCCATCTTTGCTTCCATCGTAGCCCGGCTCTGCGTGTCCTCCCTTAAAAACGTCATTGCAACAATTATCAGAAATATTATTATTAAGATACAGTATTTTTAGAAATCACTTTTCAGAACTTTCTAAGCCAAATACGCATTTACTGACTAGTAACCAATCAGAACTTTTCTAGGAGATGGCTGCCAAGCCACCAAAGCCTGCAAGCAACCAAGATTAAGGATCGTTCATAAATACGGTTATTGATATTTCAGATTCATCTATACAGAGTGTTCTGAAAAGGTGCCCATAAGTCAGGGCGTGATTCCTCACATCAAAAGAAGACAAAAAGTTCTATTTAACATAGGTCCGAAAATGCTTAGTTACCAAGTTATACAGTGTGGAAGATTTCGTCTTAATCTCTGTGCCCCTGCTGAAACGAAGCCCTACGGGTAAGCCTATTTGTTAGCTGTTAAGATGTACAGTTTAACGTGCGTTCTGTAAAATGAACTGAGAAATTGAATAAAACCGTTTCCAAACCTTTAGCTTCAGTAATTTTCAAGATATGTGACGAAATACGTGAAACTTGGTCCCGAAAAACAAGCTCCTTTAAGGTTTGAAGCAGATTTACTAAGTTAGATGTGCAAAAAACACAAAATATTTTTTTACAGAACTTGTGGAAAATTTAATTTCGAAGAGAAAGATGTAGAATAAATCTATAATAGGCAAACGCAACCTTAAAAAAAATAATCTTAATTACATACAAAACGCATGAAAAATAGAGAGCTTAACAGATGTTACAGGACATTTATACAGATCACAGGCGTAAGCAACATAATAATCTATACTATAATAAAGGAAAGAACTGGCTTATACACGTACGGAATATGGAAATTATGTTTGACACATAATCACGTCTCAGCTACTGGACTGATTTAATTGAAATGTTGCATATAGATTCTTAATCAACCGAGGATTCTTATAAGCCTATTTCCAATTCTTCTAGATTTCATTACGTCAAATTTTCAGTTTGTCAAGTTTTAAAATAGACCCTTGCGGAGCACGGGTTACCTGCTAGTATCGGAATAAAATAAACTATATTGAGATCCACTTAATAGTCAGTAGAAAAGATAGGACAGTAGGGTTGCCGATTCGCTGCGTTACCACTGCTCTTTATGATAGATATTTCTTACCTGAGACCACTGATCCTGATAAGGGTAGTCTTGATGGGGATGGGCATAGTTGTCATCATTGTAAGAGGCATTGTACGGATCTCTTGGAGGTTCAACCATGTACGGATCTGGCGCTAGTTCGCCAACCTGGAATAACACACAGTAGAAGATTGAAACGTTTATAAAAATATAGTAAAATGACTATTTATTATGATATGCTATTATAGCATGAAGCATGCTAGACATTCTTGTTATTCTAGATATTTCTTGTTCAGTTGTCAACAGAAACTTTTATAAGTTGTCACATTGTCAACAGTGGCTATTCACTTGACCGGCTGCCCGGTTGAATCAACAAACAAATGTTAATATCGCAGAGCGTAATCAATTCAGAAATTCTAAATCTAACTAATAAGTTTGACAAAAATTTGTTTATTTATTGTACAAAGCACTATTATCATAATATAATGATCATGACCATGGAGGAAAAACTAGGTTGAGCCTGTACCATCTCTCCCAAAATTTGACAAAAAGCTAATGTTGTCTAATATTGGGTTATAAAATTTGAAATTTTTTGGAAAATTTTGAGTTTTGAAGGTTGACGTAAGAAATAGAATGTATGGAAGTGTATGAATGTATCAAATATAAGAATCAACCAATACATTGAAAACTTGTTTTTATTTAATTTGGTTCTCAACTTATTTGAATTCCTAGTTTATTTGGACTCAAAATTGGACAAAACGTATTAAGTGATGAACATAATCTATTTTTAGACAATTTCTATCCAAGTTTCGAAAAGGACTTAAGGCTTTAAGCCTCATGATACTTTCCCAATCATTCATAGTTAAGAATTATATTGTATCTATCAATGTAAAAATAAATAAATAATTATTAAGTAAGAAAACTTGAGAAATATTGCACTTATTTGAAAATTATAAAAATAAAATCACAAACCTACTTACTATGAGTACAGCTGAATGAATCTTGATTATATTGGAAATTTCATATTCAACAAAATGGTAATTGATAGATTATACAGATGATATCTGATATGAGAAATTCGTTACTTTTCAACTAAATTCATAACAATATATTTAGAACAATAGTCCAATAATGGAGGTTAATTTCAACAATAATATTAAATTCAATAACAAATCAAGTCTGCCCACAGTTATTTCTTGCAGGTGAACTGGATCCTTAATATTGAGCAAAGTGCAATTGATTTATTTGATTGATTAGGTTAGTTGATTTACCTGTGCAATGGTGACTTTGATAGGCTAGTGGATTTACCTGTGCATGCTGCTGCACCCATTCAGCGGTGGCCGCATTGGAGGCGGGCCCGACAGCATCGGGCGGGGGGCGCGAGCCTGCTGCCGGCACTTCGGGGATCACTGCCTTCGCCAGGTAGCCGTACACGGCCAGTGTGATCGTAGTGTACCAACCACGCAGCACCAGCCCATCCGTCGGCACCTAACAACCACTCATTTCATCAAATTTATTTAATACGAATTCACATTTTGGATTATTTCTCCATAATTGAACAATCAAAGATTTATAAACCATATAAATGTGGATGTGACAAAAATAAAACTTTGTTTTTCACCATTTATGATATATACATTCATAATATATTGAAAAAATCACTTAAAATTACAAAAAATAATAATTGATTGAATTTTGTTAATTCGATTTGCGTTACCACAAAACCTTTTTGGTTTGTGTGCTGGCGACGAGTAACAAAGCAGTTCGAAAAAAAAGAAACTTATGTTCAATCTGTTATTCATTTTCACTTCATTACTGAAGCCTCTCAATATTTGCCATCGTTCTATTATGGGCCGGTTTCCGAGCTCGGGATTTAGCTAAGTTTAGACTAGACTTAGTTAAGTCTAGACTTTAAACTCTGGAGTCAGAAAATTGGCTTTCCGAGTCAGAGCGTTAACGTAGTCGAGGACTCAAATAGACCCTAGAGTTTAGAGATCACGTTAGACCCTGGAGTTTATAATTTCGCTTTCTGAGTGAAGGGCTCATAAATCCAGGACTTGAATTAGATTCTCGCCTCTTTCCGAGTCAAGGATTTATCAAAAATCGTCAAGTCCAGAACTTAAAACAGCGTGATTTTAAGCCCTCGACTGGGGTAGGGTTTAAATTCAAGTTCTAGACTTAACTGAGCAAACACAATTCAGTTATTGTTTTGGAGTAGATGAATGGACAAATAAATGTCATGGAATACCTAAATTATTTGAATTAGTCCATCTAAATTCATAATTTATAGTTTGCAAGTTTATTTTGGTATAAAGTTCTTCATAATATTATGCTTAAAAAACTAACCTCACTAACCTTATTTTACGACTGTATGACATAACCTAGAAATGTTCAAGGAAAATAATACAAGGATTACCTTGGAATGGCCATCATCACATCTCCCAATGTGAATATTATTAATCAATGGCATATTCAACATAATAATAAAACAATAATAGATTATTATTCCAGTTTTTTTTTCAAAACATACTTTAAATTTTTATTCCAAAATCAATGGCAAGGATCAATGATAAATAATAGCATAACGTAAATTAAATGCATATTTTTTTATTCATATCTCAAAAGGTTAGGTTTGCTTTGAATTTATAGATCTACACAATGCAAAGAAATCGAAACGTATTTTCACAAAATAATTGTCACAAAACAGTTTGGAGAGCATTTGAATTATCCCGCTGCAATCAGCTGTTTTGCTATAGGCCTAATGCCAACAATACAACAGCAAAATATTGAGAACTTCCCTCATGTTTACTGCCTTAAAGTCCTGGACTCAAATAAGTCGAGAACTCAAAAGACCCAGGAGTTTAGAACATAAACCCGTGACTCAGAAAGTTGATTTAAACCCGAGAGCTTATTTCAGTCCCGGACTCTGTAAGTCCAGAACTTATAGATCCCGAGCTCGGAAACCGGCCCTAAAAAGAAATATTTTTCGCTGTAAACTGGAGCACAATCAATATTCTCTTTGAACTCTTACATTTGATTATTAATAAAAATGGTTTCTAGTCTGAAATTCAGATTATGATACAACAGTGGTGAAACATGTGGTTCCTTCGAATCTCAAGATTGTACAAAGATTGACTCTCAATACAATAATTCATAAAACTGTATAATTTGATAGGTGGAATCCAGCTGATTTTCCCAAATCATATATTACGAAAGGGAATTTAGTTTAAAAATACTCTTTGACAATCAGACTTTTTTAAGAGATTTTAAATTGGACTTTGGACATAGAATGAGTGAAAAAAATTTTATGTATCAAAAAGGTTTTTTGGATACTTACCCTTAGTTCACAATCCAGATGAATATTCCCATTCTGGTTGTACTCTACACCACCAAGACTCTCAAATACTGAAGCTCCTGGTTTTGTCAAATCGTTCACGAAAAATTCAATCTCAAACTGTGATGGATTGGTGGCTCTGTGGGAAAAAATAATCTTGTAAAAATTGTTCTTCTGGTGCACTGATGAGGTGATTGAATGATTGGGATTATATTCAAATGTTCAATTCTATTCTACTGCCAAATTTACAGAACATAAAATAAATTATAAAACCTACCCAAGTCTCACGCCTCCGGGAAAATCTGCTTGAACTCGTGCACCCAGCGGTATAATTCGAACTTCAGTTATGCAAACATTTTTAGTGAACTGGACAAGATCCAAGTTCAATTCCTGTAAAACAAACAAAAATTATTAGTTTTAATTAATTAATGCGCAGTGAATAAGTTCAAAAAATTATTGTGAAAGAAAACATGTAGAGTGAATGTGCACATCACTCCCGTAGTTTTCAGAAATATTGTAAAATATGTTGATACAATGTCATATTCTTATTCGGCCAACCCAAGGTGTGATGTCGACCGTGCTGATGGGTTGTGCTTTTATATGGTGTCTCTAACGGTGCCTGCTGCATACCAGGCGCCCTCCTGTAGTATTTAGCCTTGCCTGGACATGCGAGGCTCTGTTTGGGTTGACTCCACTTCCCCAGCTCTTCATGGGAACCACATGAACAAACCAGAAGTTGCCTTGCCTTCAAATCCATCGGGATCTGACCAACAGGGCAGGTTCCTCAACCTGAAATTGATGCTTCAGGAACACAGGAGGTTCCGTTGCACTCTTATGTAGAGGCTATCAATATTGAAAAGGCTACTACTGATCACGACATGGATGACGTAAGCTCAATCACACCACCCAAACTAAAGAGGAAGGATAAGATTCTCAGACGACTGCTCGAAGAAGGGCGGCCATTCAGGCAAAACTTCTTGTAAAAGTTGAGGCTTTATTGACCCTGCAAAGTTTCGGAGGTGCAAGAGGCTGATTGAGGGTGGCCAGTCGCCAGGTGACCTAGAGGCAATTTGGTGACCAATCCCTCAGTGGAAGGACCTACAAAAAAGGCCAGGAGTGGAACTCACATATGTCACGAGTTTGCGGGTGGAGAGACCAAACCTCACCACTGCTCAAGGAAGGGCGGTCTTTCATGCAAAACTTCTTGGTAGAGGTGAGTCTTATGGCCCTGCAAAGTTTCGGGGGGAGAAAAACCCCAAGACACCAGAGGTGGATGAAACTCGAAACTCCAGGCACAAATGTAGGCCAAGAGACTGAGTCGAGGGTGACGAGGTGCCCTAGAGGCAATTTGGCGACCCCTCACTAAGCGGAAGGACCTACAAAGAAGGCCAGGAGTGGAACTCACGTAGGTCACGAAGACCAATCAGTCTTAAGAGACTGCCAAGCTTATCACACTGGATTGCGAGAGACTAGGGGCATGAAAAAGGGCTCTGTTTGGCTACAACCAACCAGGTGATAAATGGGATGTTAGTATAGAGAAAAACTACTGTATATTGTAAAGGACACAGACAGGTATTGGTTTGCCCAACTAACGTACTTGGGAACACAATAAGCTCCGATTGACGTGTGGCGTTCTTTGAACCTTTGGATCCTTGAATCCGTCCCTTCAAACATAGCATTTAACATAACATAAGAGACTGTCCCAAATCTGTTTCCTTTTGCACAAGCTGATGAGATATGTGGCGGGAGCATACCTAGTTATGATGTATACATGCACTTTTCCACTGCCATATATCCATATATGGTAACCTATACTAATGTGGGGGTTATTCAGCCAAGGTTGAGGACGTGCTTGAGTTACAAAACGGGTTGCTAGGATGATTACTGCAAGCAAACTTCTTGCACATTGAAAGCCCATTTTTGTTTGGCTGGTATTCTAACAGTAGTCAGCCACTTCCTTTTTCTCTGTCTTATGTAATTAGCCTACGTCAAGAAGAATCAACACAATTTGTTTATTGGGACTGATGTACATGACCAGAACACTAGACATCGAGAGCTGTTTGACATCCCCAGGGTGCACCTCCGGAGATCACGGGTATGCTATAGGAGTCAGCAGTATGCAACATCAACAGGCTGCCTGCACGAGTAAATCAGTTGGATCTTAGCGTGTTCCACAGAATTGTGACAGTTTTCTTGCGAGCCACGGTTTATTATAAGGTTTAGGAGTTCTATAGTGATGACCTGTTTCAGATGCGTTCTGGCTGAATTGCCATTAGTTAAAGATCCCTTGAATGATAACTAAGTTTGAGTTAAATTTATCACTAAAATCTTGATCAATCAGTATCCATTTTATTTTTATTTACGACATGACGCCATTGATCCCACAAGTGTGGGTAATGAATGAAGAATAAGGTATAAGAAGGCGGTAGAAAAGAAAGTGGCAACATTGTGTTCCTATTTTTCATTTTATTTTTTTAGGATTATGTAAACATGAGCTAGACTTGTGCGTGGGATGATGATGATGATTGGACCTTCAGCTTTAGATGGGGTTTGAGCCACCAGGAAGCGATCTTCGAACTCATAAATGATATTTCGAGGCAATCGGCTCTTCATATTTGAATAAATTAATTAATGACCACTTATGCCTAGGCCACACTGTTGAAGAGTCGCTCGCCAAATTGCCAACACGAGCGACTTCCATTTATTCCTATCCACACTGCAATGTGACGAAAAGACGAGCGCCTCATCAAGATCAGTGGTACAGTGTCTCTCGTCTACACTCGTTATTTCTCCACAAACATCGGAGTGAAAGAAAGAGGTGGCATAATAGCAATCCACATTCTTGCGCTCGTCGTAATTTGTAAGTAATCGGCAAGAGTGAATACCCTACAACGGGAGTAGCAGACAAATAGAGCTTTACTTATTTTATCGAAAGCTCATCAGTGCGACCTCGAAACCAATCGTTTTCCACTAACCCTAACTTTTTACTGACTTTTTAAAGTGAATCTCACTTAGTGGATTTATTGCAAAAATTTCTTAAAGTGAAGCAATGGTTTGATGCTCATTGATAGGCTAATTCTCAATGGTAGAGTAGGCTATCCAACTGGCGCTTAAAGATATCGGTACGACAGTCAAAAAAAGGAAGTGATGCAAGTGAAATGCATATCTTTTCAGTGCACAAGTGCTCAGCTGTACAGTTTTGAAAGACGTGACAAAAAACATTGGGTAAGGCCTTGAGTTGTTAAAAAATTAACTAAGCTATGTACTAAGCTAGGTACAACAGAAATGCCTTATATAAAATATAATACAGTAGACTACATGCTACATACTACATGCAATAAACTATAAAGCTTACAGATATTTAAAATATAAGTTAGATCTGATTAGATTCAAGTAGGCCTAACTATCAAGTAACATTTATCTGAATAGTTAAGTTTATAAAACCTATATAAACCCAAAGTTTGGCTAGGCTAGTAGGCTACAAACATGAATTTGTATAATGAGTTTAGTTAAATTTTTTAAAACAAATGTTTCTTTCAATTTATCTAACAAAATGTAATTTTAAATGAATGTTAACAAATTAAATTAAACAAATGTGGCAGCTTCAATCAATGGACTTGGAAATAAAGCCGATGATTGAGATTTCAAGTTAATAAATTAGAATTTGTATTAGTGATTGTAAAATATTACCTCAGAACTTTCATGGGAAAAAGTATCGAAGAAAAGTAACTCGGACTCCTCCGGCATTTTCATATTGAAAGCTTTTCATCAGAGTTAATGTGTTTGTTTCCACACTTTGACAACAAAATGGTCAATGTTACCATTGAAACACATTTGAGAATTCTTGAAGTCAAATAAAATAAAAAACAAAAAACTTTTTTAAATATACAATGTAGCAGAGTCTGAGTAAGATTTAAAGAAATAAAAACCAATATTTAAAACTCAACCACAAAGTAAAACTGAATCTCTTGTTGTAAATCTAGTGCTCGGTGGCTCGGTTCTGCTCTATCGTCACAGAATAGATAGATACAGAGTGGAAACTAGCAATCAAACGCCTATCCAACCACAAAGTAGAAGGACTACTTTCTTCTCTGTGATTCAACTAAAGCCTTGTACACACGTCCGTACAGATTCGCGCGAACAATCGTATGTACATATGCCTCAACATTCACTGTACGTCCTTGTGGACGCGATCCACGTTTGCCTCGGCATTCAAAAAGCTTGCAGACGAAACGAAGACATGGTAGATGTAGATTTTCCACATGACAACAATGGCGTCATTTCATCATTGAAGATAGTTATCACAAATTGCAGCAGTATCATTCTATTTCAATGACTTATATAATAAAATCAAAAATAAAACTTGACAAACGATGTTGGTGGGTTAAACGATTGTAGGTTGAAGTAAGGAAATAAATTGCTACATGACATAAGATTGACAGTTCAAACTTTATTAGGTTGTCAAAATATTATCTTGTTAATATAAGTTACTGAATCTAATTCAACTAGTTATCTAAACAATAATGATATCATCATGAGGGAATCAATAACTCCACAAGAACGATTGGCTCTAACTTTGAGATTCTTGGCATTAGGCGATTCATTTGTTGGTTTCCAATATCTATTCTGAATCTCAAAAAAAGAAAATTTCTACAATAATTCCAGAAGTTTTGATGACTTAATCAAAGCACTTAACACTGTCTCACAAAATTGACAGTCTTCTTTAAGGAAATTAGCCATAAATTGAATCAAATACTAAATTGCTGCCCATTTTAAACTAACTCTGCTCATACACATGACAAAACAAGATTCTCCAGAAGATTAGCTTCAAGATTTACCTTCAAGGGAATACTAGTTCAAAGTTTGAATAAATCTCTCTATAGATAGCCTAGCTATCTAAAACGTACAATATCATATTGAAGATTACAATTTTAATTAACAACTCTGATTGATAACATGAAACAAACACAAGATGATTTGATAGCCACAGTAAAATAATATTTGAGCTATACTTTCTTGTAGGAACCCTGTAGAGGAACTTTTTTCACTTAAATTATGCAGTTCTAAATTTGTTAATCATGATACGAATTATATACTCCATGCATGTTTCTATTTAAATATTTGACAATCCACATATCCTACAAAATTACAAAAATCCTACAATTTAAAATTAGTTATTGGATCACAATTTGATTTGTCATTCATTAACCTAATTCATTGGAATTAGGTTATGACGCCTTCAATGTTTACGTTTTGCCTCACCCGTATGGCAAAATCGCGTCCACACGTACATTCAATGCTCGCCCGAGGCGCCTTTGAGCACGCCAAAATACTGACAGGGTTCCGGTTCGCCCACATGCCTCAGCGAACAGTGTCCACACGTGCGAATGCAAGCCCATACCCGAGGCAAACGTACGTGTGTACACCGTTTAATGCTTTTTACATTGAACAAATACTAGTAGTTCTGTGAACAGTAGACCTCCCGCTCAATAAGTTACATTGACCTGTTGTTATGTTTTCTCAAAAATTCATAAAAATTTATCAATTTAAAATGTCTAGAAAAAATCCTAAATAAATAAAGAGCTTTCTGTCCTATCGAACCGTGACGTGTCGTCCCGGAATGTGAGTGTGAGCGCTGTTATCAGGTCTGGCTGCAACTGTCTACAACATTATGGTTGAGTTCTAAGCCACTGTTCAATTCCATCGTGTTTTTTTTACATTCAGTAAAAAACCTGATCACAGATCAGTGATCACCGATTAGTGGCTTTGAACGGGTTTTCATGATCATGACAGCTGATGTCTCTTCTGCTTTTATATTTCTAAACAAAACTAGAACCCTAACCTATTTCATTTGTAAAATCAATTAAAATGGAAAACCATCAAGTGATTGGAGTTGTTTTAAATGCTTTGGAAGATAATAATGTTAATAATATTTTAAATGTTATTCCCGCAGTATTGGACCTGGCTATGCCTTTGCAACAGCCGAATCTGTTTCATAATATTAGAAGGAACAGACCTAGAAACGACAATTATTTTGAAGAAACTATTCCTTTATACAATTTTGACAATTTTAAAAGTCATTTTCGTATGTCTCCGCAAACAATGGAGGTAAAGTTATAAGCATTTTTGGTAAAATACTGTAATGAAAGCAGTACACTATAGCATATTAAACGTCTATTAATACAATTCACATAAATGATACTTCAAAATTTACCAATAAAAAGATGTTATGCTTACCTTTCAATAGTCCAAGATCCAATATGAATTAAAATTATTAGATAGTATATACGGTATTCTTTTACTATAGGTTCAGTTTTAACATCAATTAATATTGCTTGCATCATTTAATTACTTAACTTACTTGTGGATCGTTTCTTTGTTCTGGCATATTTTTAACACTAACACAATAGTGACCCACAAACAGTCCCCTACATCCTATTTCAAAATAAATAATATTGTAGGTTTCCTAAGTCTTTTATTTGAGCTTTACGTTGCAGGTATTAATCCAAGAAGTTGGGCAAGTTCTCCGAGGGCATCAGCTTATTGTTCCTCTTCAAAAGAAAGTACATTTTGTTGTTTGGATGCTAAGCAAACCTGAATCTTTCTTGGCCGCTGGTGACAGATTCAGCTTTTCCAAAAGCACCGCACATCAAATTTACACAGAGATTGTATCTGCACTTTCTGGAATAGTTAATAACCACATTACTTGGCCTAATCCAGAAAAACAGTTTGAAACATCACAAGTTATACTGATGATCACAGATATCTGCTAATAGACGCTCTATCTATTCGCCTCAAAAATAGCCTGGGCCTAACATTTTTTGGCTTTCCATTTTATAATAGTGAGAAACGTCTATTAGGCATTTTCAGTCAACGGTTACACTTGAAAATATAATTTTTTTTTCAGATAAATCACTCACTGACAGGGCTTATGACATCTTGAAGCTTTTTAACAGCTCATAACGTATGTGAGGGTACCTTATTTAAAGGCTGTATTTATCTTTTTCGGATGCGCTATTGCATTGATTTGTTTGTTAATAGTTACATATAATTTGAAAAAAAATATTAATTAGTGGTTTGAAATTCAGACATTTGTAAAACATAATTTAACTTGTAGATTTTTTCTGACTTTGTTTAAGCATCTATGTTGTGTGTGTGATACTCTCATACTGGGCCTTTTACAGGTATTTCAAGTAAGATCTCATGGATTTCCTGGAATAATTGGTGTCATGGATTCAACACACATCAAAATTAAACAGCCAGTAGATAATGCACATGATTATTACAATAGAAACAAATATCATTCAGTTAATTTGTTAGCTGTTTGTGATCAAAATTGTAAATTTATCAATGTAGCCACTGGCTTCCCTGGAAGACTACATGATGCAAGGGTATTTAGAGTTAGTGATCTAGGGCAAGCTCTTGCCAACGATCATCACCAGCTGGTGTTCTCAGATGAACGCCACCTACTTGCCAATTGTGCCTACCCTTTGTTGCCGTACATTATGACACCATTTCAAGACAATGGACACTTAGATGACATACAACATAATTACAACAGAAAATTATCATCTGTTCGGTCAACAATAGAACGCGCTTTTGGACGATTGAAAGGTAAATTCAGGAGATTGAATTTATTAGAATTGACTACTCCACGCTTGATTACCACTACCATCATTGCAGCCTGTATCCTTCACAACATTGTTATAGAAAATGATGGATTAAGTGATGACGAGTATGAAAACGATGAAGATGAACAACCCAATGTCCTTGAACATCAACATGATCATATCCAGGCCAATTTAAAAAGAAATGCTATTGCTCAGGCATTACCTTAAGCATATGAAGGAAGAGTTAATTGTGAAGGAAGAGTTTTGTTTGGATTTGTGTTTGGAAATTTTTGTTTAAAAAGATAGAATATTATGTAAGGAAATAATAATAAATACCGTACATTTTCTCAGTGTTGAATTTCATTAAATTGTATACTGTAATAATGAAAGGCACCTCTATTGTAATGGAGCCTTCACCATAATTTAAAAAATATATAATTAGCTATTATTAAAAACTATCTTATATTATTTGAAGTGCACTTTCATTCAATGACAGTATTAATACTTACTTGGAATAATACTGCTATTAAACAAGTTTGGCCACTAAATAATATAGCTTAATGTTTTCTAAAATTTGGAAAAGTGGATGATCCACCAGTTCCCAGATGGGAATATTGTAAGATTGTGAGTTGCAAAGCATTTGATGGTAAAGCAAAAATTAGCTTTAAATTTTCAATAAAACAATGGAAATTTATTGAAAAAATGAAGAAAAACATTTTAATTAAGACGAAACTTTTATTTGAATCGAAACTTGATATTATTATGCATGTATAATGATGTTTTAAAGTTGATAAGAAGGTGTCATAAGATGTATCTGGATTATTATCTAGAGTCTGAGCCCATGCTCGCTTAGAAGATCGCAGTAGTCATTCAATTGATGATGTGGCCGAATTTATCATAATATTCACTGTAAACAATCCGGTTACCTATTCAATTACTTGTTTCAAAATTACATCATTAGACAGAAATTCCAATTAATATTTCTCAAACTAAGACTTTATCACAATGATTCATAATTAATATTTGAACAAGAATTTGCTAACTCACTCTACAATTTAGGGCCTTGGTGAATTTATCTGGTCAAACTATTCGAGCTATTTTCCATACTTCATGCTTTTTAAAAGTTACAATTATAAAGTTTAATCTTCTCTAATACCAAGTGGGACAATTAAATGCGATTTTTCACATGTTTTATAATTTTTTCACGAAGACAAGTCTGTCAACCAGGATAGCTTTTAGAGAAAGTCTTTACTGTCGAATGGGGGAAAAATATTTGCATAATTTTGAAACCGGAATTGAGATGAAATAATTATTTTAGAAATTGTTATTGCTCGGGGATTCGTCTTACTCCGTATACTTTTAACTGAATCAGCTAATTGAAGTTCAAATCAATGATAACGGGTGCGGCAAAGAGGAAGGACAGTTTTAAAAAGTCATAAAATAGTAAATTTTCAATCAAAAACAAATTTATTGATGCAATCAGGTTCGCAAGGGAATACTTTTTGAGACAGTCAAGTGTGGAAAATTAACTATTTTATGACTGGGTGATAAATGAAGAGAGGGGTGTGTTGAAACGGAGGAATGAGAACTGTTATATAGACGAAGTTGTAACAGAAGAGGGAACGGTTTTGAGAGGAGGTTTTGAGGTTTCCAACTATTTTAATACATTTTTTCAGGAGGCTGGCATAAAGAATAATGTCTCTGTACAATTAAATGACAACATTTTCTCTGACTCCTATGATGACAGAACAATTATTGTGAATAAATTCATAGCTGCTCCTTTTACAAGAGAGGAGATGGATAAGATATTAAATAGTCTAAAAGGTAAAAAGTCAACTGGTCTGGATGGGATATCCACTATGGTGTTGAAGTCTTGTAAAGAATATTTATTAGATCCACTCACCCATTTGGTAAATGAATCTTTGAAGTACGGTGTATTCCCTGATAAATTAAAAGAGTCAAAATTAGTACCCATTCACAAAGGCGGTGAGGGAAACGTTGCAAATAATTTCAGACCTATTACTCTTGGGAATTCTATTGGTAAGGTTTTTGAGAAGTGTATGATGTTTCGCTTTGTTGAACATCTTGCTGAAAATCAAATTCTGGCCAAGGAGCAGCATGGGTTTCAGAAAGAAAGATCCACAAAGACGGCAATTGTATCCATTTTTGAGGATATAATTGATATGATGGATAAGGGTGAGAAAGCTGTTGGAATTTTTCTGGATCTAAGCAAAGCTTTCGATTGCGTTGATCATTCAATTTTGTTAAGGAAGCTGGAGTTGGTGGGTGTGAGAGATGTTGAACTGGAATGGTTCAGGTCCTATCTCCTGGATAGGTCTCAGTGTGTGGAAATAACAAGGGAAGTGAAAGGGAAGATAATTCATTACTTATCGGATAGAGTATCAGTGAAGGCTGGTGTACCACAGGGCTCTATACTTGGTCCTTTGTTGTTTTTGCTATATGTAAATGATGTGCCAAAAGTTATATCCCAGGGTAGAGTTTTAATGTATGCCGATGACACATCATACATTTGCAGCTCTCAGGATGCGAGTGTGTTAGAAATAGAATCTTTCTTGAACATTAATGCCATAGCCCAGTACCTCTCTCAACTCAAATTAGGAATTAATGAATCAAAATCCCATTTTTTACTATTTAAACATAGAAATAATTCCAGGCCAGATCAACTTATTAATGTACAGATAAATGAAAAAATGTTAACCAGCCTCATTTCGTGAAATTCCTAGGGGTTGCTCTGGATCAGCATCTCTCTTGGGATTTCTATACTGATCAGCTCTGTGGGAGGATTGCATCTGGAGTCTTTGCACTCCGACAAATAAGAAGATTGAATGATACCAAACTCACAATGGCAGTCTACCACTCACTCATAATGTCACACATCCGCTATGCCATTATTGTGTGGGGTGGGTCGTGCCAGAATTTGGAGAGGGTGTTCAAGCTCCAAAAAAAAGCTGTTAGAGCGATCAAAGGTATTATGCCTTTAGAGTCCTGTAGGAACCACTTTAAAGAATTAGGCATACTAACCGTTCCCTCTATTTATATCTATGAGGTGATTATGCATGTTAGAAGACAGACAATGACTAGAAATGCTGATTCGCATGGATACAATACTAGAAATAGAGGAGACTATGCTTCACTGTATCACAGAACAGCTCTTTTTGAGAAGAAACCTACATATATGGGCCTTAAATTTATTAGAAAGCTTCCTACTCACTTGAAAAATTGTGAAGATGTCAATGTTTTTGAAAAGGATTTAAAAAGTTTTTTGATGCTTGGAGTATTCTATACCACAGAAGAGTTTGTGTGTAGAGAGGGTTCCTTTGTGTGATTTTTTTCTTCTTTTTATGTAATACTGTATGTATTATAAATTTTTGACAATTCCTATACTCTGATTAGAGTCTCTGGGAAGCTTTAAAAACAAACAAACAAACAAATTATTAAAGACCTATCCAGGTTGACAGACTTGTCCTCGTGAAAAATTTCTAGAAACATGTCAAAAAATTCCCACTTAATCGCACCTTGTCCTGTCTTGTTTTGATTGTCCATTATCTGTGTAAAAGTTCTTTTCAAATTCCGAAATTTGTTGTCGACCATGTCATGGGTCACCGAAGTGTGCCCAAGAGCATGGAATTCTCCGGCAATGTCCCTCCAAAGGTTATTTTTCTTCTGTTTCGGATCGTGAAACTGCGCTTTTCTTCTCTTATACCCTGCTAGGAGCAGGGTAATCTTTTCATGCGTCCATCTGAATTCTGGAGAACCTGAAATAAATACAAATGGTGAGTTTTCAAATTGGATAGAAGTTTACATTTGAAACAAGTCATCAATGGGCCTTACAACTGTCATATTTCAGCCGGGACCGACAGTGGTTCTATACAAAGTAACAATGGTTAGTGTCCAGTGCTGGATTTTCCACTAGATCCACGCCTTGAATGCAAAATTTAAGATGTGTTACACAGTTTCAAATTTTTCAAACTAAATTGCAAATATAGGCTATAACTTTCCTAGTTTCAAATTTCAAATTTTGACACAGTATCCAGCTCTGCTGGTCAAAGATAAAGCAATCAAGCCTCAATTAAGTAAGTCAAACAACAATTAAGTGAAGAATATGAGACGGTAAGAGTTTTAAGAAATGTTTGAAATTATCTTCGTTTGTTAATAATATTAATAATAATAAAAGACTTATATAATAATAGATTTATTGTTAATGCTCGGTTGCAGAGTCCTAACATTAGTTATGTACGTGTAGTCAAAACAATCTTAAAACTTACAATTCTATCTACAAGGTTTAAAAACTGGCCGGGGGAGGGCCCCCAGACCCGCCTTGACTTAGAGTTATTTTTCTCTAGGTCCTGAGAATGCAAAAACATTTTTTAAGGAAAATGTTGGAAACCTGGAGGTGCAGGGTGTTGCTGGGTCCACGGGTGGTGTTGAAGATTCGAGCAAAGGTATGATGATTTCATTTAATAGAGAAACAAGTGAAAGCCATTGGCGACTCAAGGACCAAAATACTACATGTTCAGCTTAGAAAGAGCAGACCAATGAGCTTGGGGGGTAGCGTCGCACCGCGCGGTTTGAGACGCGCGTCCGACCGCGCGGTGCGATATACAATGGAGATAATGGCAGCGTCCACATGCACAGCTCACTCAAATCTGGACGCGCCGCGCACTGCGCCGCCCAAACTTTCAACCTGAACCGCGCGGCGACAGCGCAGTTCCCAGTACACTACAGTCAGTTGGACTGTACACATGAAAGCAGTCGGACGCCAGTTTTGATCTAGTTCACTTGTTTTGTGTAGTGATTTTACAGCAACTCTGTTCAGTGTGCAGTCATGGAAATGAACAATTTCGACACAGAATTGTTTATAGAAGAAGTAAAAAGTCGACGTGTCATATGGGATATGGCAGGTCCTGATTACAAGAACAGAACAAGAACTTGATGCCAAGTCGTCTTTTACAATCTCCAACAACTCGTCAAAAGATGAAATCGACATTCGCAAATAGTTAAAAAATTTGGGTTTGTATTTCCTCAAGTTAGGTAAAAGTGCCATGGTAAAGTTGGGTAAAGTGTCACAAAAGCACCATGCGTTAATCTATTGGTCAAAATAGGGTGAACACAAAAGTTTCTTTGCCTTCGTTTTCTCGCTTTCTATCTACGATACACAAGCCACATACATGTTACCTCTTCAACTTCCATTGCTAAACTGGAGGTGGACGCCGCGTATAAAACGCTTGCATGTGTACAACTGCAGAATTTTGGACGCGCGTCGCACCGCGCGGTACGACGGTACCATGTGTACATAGCCTAAGAATAGCCTTCACCCAAAAAACATTAGCCATAAGTTGTGTTGTGAAAGAAATAAAATAATAGAACCTATATAAGTTCAATATTTATTAATAATAATTAATATTATTTCAACCAAAAAACATTCAAGATTTCTTTATTGCAGAAAACATTTATACAAATGCATAGCATCATCATAGATTAAACATGGTAAATAAATTAGCCATAAGCTGTGTTGTAAAAGAAATAGAACTCATATAGGCCTAGACCTATATGAGTTTAAGTTTAATATCTATTAATAATAATAAATATTATTTCACCCAAAAAACATTGGCAATGAGATTTGTTGTAAAATAAATAGAATAGTAGGACCTATATGAGTTTAAGTTTAATATTTATTAATAATAATTAATATTATTTAAAATGAAATAAAACAGTTTTATTTAATATTAAGATGCTATTAATGGTCACAGTCCATGTCTTACCATGGGTTTTAAAATAATAAAATAGGTCTAACAGACTATAGCCTCACTTAACCCCATTTATAGGCCTGCATTGTTAACCATAAAAAATAACATGATACTGAAAAACATAGAGATATTTTGTGTAGAGATAAAAAACAATGTACTATACTTACTTGACTTTAAGTAATCATGTAATTCTCTGGTTCCAATAACATTATAATAGAGTCCATTCGATTCATAGAGAACTTCAAATTCATCCATGATGTTTGTTTACGTTCAGAAAGAACAGAAAAGTAATCGGTGGAAAAAAGCGATGAACAGATCAGTGAATGAACCGGATGTGATGTAATTTTTTTTCCTGATGAGTTAGAACGATCAGTGGTTCGTTCAGAGCCACGTTCACTCACCGATTTCATCGTTGACTCACCGATTAGTGGCTTTGAACTCAACCATTGATGGAAAGATACATTTTCAAGATGTTCGAAGTTTTTGAACGGGTAGTATTATAGTCCACTAGACAGCTGATTTATGATGAATAAATTCTATAGTCTGATTTTTACGGTAATATTGGCGTATGAAGGAGGCTCCTTTTTCCTCTTATATTATCCTTGAAATGCGTTTCCAAAAACCTTGTATATACGTCGACGCGCAATTTAAAAAGGAATATACCTGTTGCCGTGCTACCAATTTCTCCTAAATCGGTTGGATAGCATTTCACACCTATTAACCTAAGGATAGTTATCGGCTCCAATGTAATAGATTCTTGATAAACTATGAATGGATCTATCGCCTATGAATGAGAAATCCAGTTTTTAGAGCAAATGAACTTATAATCTTCAGAAGAATTTTGGCAATATACTTCACAAATACACAAAGAACAATATCTTACACACTCAAGCATCTAAAGTCACTACGAGCTAAATAATAATAATTTATTATTATTAATAATAATTAATATTATTTAAAATGAAATAAAACAGTTTTATTTAATATTAAGATGCTATTAATGGTCACAGTCCATCTAGTCACTACGAGCTAAATACTTATCCAGTTTATATAGTTGAAAACAATGGCTAGAGGCTTGTATACACACAAATCAAAATACACAAACTTAGAACACCATAAAACTGTTCAAAACTCAATTAAAAACATTAATAATTCACTTAAACAGAAAAATATTCAGAGAGCACAAATTACAACACACATAGCCAGCCATATTTTTAGAGAGAGAAGAGGAAGCCAAGCTACAAGTCAGGACAAAAACCACATCTCAAAATCAGTGTCGATGTCACGGACACGTCACCAAAAAATTTATAAATTACAAGTTTAGAATTCACATTTTATATTTGTTCTCAATAAAACTTTATTTTGAAACTGTTATTTTAAATTTTATATATCATCTATATTATCTGTTAATTCTGTTAACTCTGTTTACAGAGTTTGTTTTTTCAGTGATACCATTGAACATGCAACACAATCATTTACGATAAATTCTCAGTCAAAAAGTTGTCCGTATATCGATGACTCTGATATTTACTATAAAGTTTTATAGATCTCGAATTGAAGATTCGATTCCAATCGAGAAAAAATGTAATATTACAAATACCCCCCTCTTGACATAAAAAATTTTACTGTTTGAAAATTGTTGAAATTAAATTTGAGAACAGTAACAATTTTTCTATAAAAACATTACATGTCAACTATAATTGAAAATTATTATAAAAATTCATCAATAGCATTTGTTATATGTTTCCAAACAATATTTCAAAGTATCAAAATTACTTTTGATTTAGCTTTATAATTTAAAGGAAAATATCTCAACAGAAAGTTTAATATATAAAGAATAGTTTTTTGAAATTGCACATAAATTTAATAGATAGAAAAATTCAATTTTTATTGCATAAAAGAAATTTAGTATGTTGAATAAAAAAAATTATTATTATATATTTTTTTTTAAATGAATTGATGAATTGTTACATTTAATTTTCACATAAAATTTCAATAAATCAAAAAATGTTCATTTCTTTCACTATTGACGCGGTTGATTTTATCGATGCAAATTTTGGAAAACAGTCCGTTAAGGCACTCAGTATGATTTTCAGTTAAGTGTGACTCCAGTGTGATGACGTTAGTGTTGGGCTGATCCGAATACTCGTAGTGTTGGGCTGATCTGGATGCATGTAGTGTTGGGCTGATACTTGAAGTCGACTGATGCATATCAAACTCGATACAGGTGACATCTCAGTTAGCATTGCCTCATGCTTGTAGTAGACGGCTGCATACCAAACTCGATACAGGTGACATCTCAATTAGCATTGCCTCATGCTTGTAGTAGATGGCTGCATACCAAACTCGATACAGAGTCACGTAAATTTTGTATCATATTTGTAATTATACAATGTACATTTCAGGCTTGAAATGACAATGTAATTTGTTTTTTGGAAAAGAGATAGACGCTGCATACAGGATTAATTTAGGTGAGGATTAATTTAGGTAAGGTTTGGTTTTTTGATATTTTCAGTGTTCAAGGTTTAGAGTTCTGCATACAGGAATAATTTAGGAGAGGATTTTTGAATCAATTCTTTCATGATACTGTGACTGTTATTCTGAATTCAAAGTTGCGAACGTGAACATGGATGGCAATTACCTCCAGGTAATGTGGTAGTGTTGAAGTTTGAGATACAAGGTCAGCAATACGCGTTGGCATTGTCATTGGCGTATGCTTTGGTGTCGGCATTGGCATCGGCGTTGATATTGGCATTGGCATCAACATTGGCGCAGGCATTGGCATCAGATTTGGCGCAGGCATTGGCATCGGCGTAGATATTGGCATTGGCATCAGCACAGGCATCGGCGTAGTTATTGGCGTAGATATTGACATCAGAGCAGATATTGGCGTTGATATTGGCATAGGCATCAGTGTAGATATTGGCGTAGTTATTGGCATTGATATTGGTGTAGGCATCAGCGTATATATTGGTGTAGTTATTGGTGTAGATATTAGTGTAGATATTGGCATTGATATTGGTGTAGGCATCAGCGTAGATATTGGTGTAGTTATTGGTGTAGATATTGACATCAGAGCAGATATTGGCGTAGTTATTGGTGTAGATATTAGTGTAGATATTGGCGTTGATATTGGAGTTGACATTGTTGTAGGCATCAGCGTAGATATTGGTGTAGTTATTGGTGTAGATATTGGCGTTGACATTGTTGTAGGCATCAGCGTAGATATTGGCGTAGTTATTGGTGTAGATATTAGTGTAGATATTGGCGTTGACATTGTTGTAGGCATCAGCGTAGATATTGGTGTAGATATTCAATTGATGAGTCACACTAGTTCGAAAATCACCCAAATGTTCTTAACACTCTTCATGGCGTTCACTTGTTGTCGATTTCGAGATTCACGTGATAATTATTTCAATGTTAATGTCTGTGCTGTGTACCTGTTATCTTAAAATGCTTATAAACTAAAAGGAAAATTTTGATTAGGCTATCAATACAATCTAATACACATGAAAATTATTTTTAAGTATATAATCAATATAAAATGAAATTTGTTAACATCTTATTATACAGTCAGCAATACATAAATTGTGAAATTTGGAGACATCAATTACAAAAACTTTAGAGAAATTTTAACCTTTAACTCATTTTAATTAATAATATAACAAGACGTTTTTATTTAATGAAAACATTATTATTCAAGTTAACTTTCATTAATACATCTCATATATATGGTGACACAATTCATTAATACTTTCAAATTTTAAAATTATTTATTATAACAAAAGAATTTATACATAAGAATAGATTTCAGCATGTTCTAAATTGAACCATTTATTTTTTAAATAATTTCATAATTTGAAGACTGTATAATAGTACAAACAATTCAAGGTTACAATACAAAGATGATCAAGATGGATAATGGGTAAATATCCCATGGAAATGGGTTTTATTTAATGAAAACATTATTATTCAAGTTAACTTTCATTAATACATCTCATATATATGGTGACACAATTCATTAATACTTTCAAATTTTAAAATTTATTTATTATAACAAAATAATTTATACATAAGAATAGATTTCAGCATGTTCTAAATTGAACCATTTATTTTTTAAATAATTTCATAATTTGAAGACTGTATAATAAGTACAAACATTTCAAGGTTACAATACAAAGATGATCAAGATGGATAATGGGTAAATAAATTCCCTAAAAAATACAAATAAGAGAAAAAGAAAATTGGGTAAATAAATTTCCTAAATAATACAAAGAAGAGAAAGATTAATTAGAGCCTATCCTACATGTCAGTACTGAACTTTATACTAGTATACTAGTATACTAGACTCTAGTATATCAGACCACAAAAACAAAAGTACCTATGCAAAAGTTTTTACAAACATTTGATGTTGCAGTCTTAAAGTTTTTATATCGCAAACAAGTAGGTCAGATAATCGAGTCCAGCCATATGTGGTTCACGCCCACACCTCTAAAAGAATCACACCTACTTGTCTACCAAAAATCCAAAGTATTGGACAGCAAAAAAAATAAAATGCAAAATGGGTTAAAAGCCCAGAAGAAAACTATAACCTAATTACATATGGCTTATGGCACGATATGCAATGAAAGATGAGAAAATGGGACATAATTTGCTCTGAAAAACCTAATTACCTAATATGATACCTGAAAAAAAATAGACATGATTAAAATATGTAATACATGATGAAAAAATATACCGCAAGCAAACAATTATTTACACTACAATGGATAGATTTTAGAAAAGTTAAGTTTTATCAACAATTTAAAGATTAGGTAAATAAGCTACTATTTTAACTTCCAAAATTATTTCAGAAGAATACAAATTTAGATGACTATGGACAAGATTGGTTAAGATATGCATCATAGAAGAATTTTACTGAACATTACACAAAGACAGGAAAGAATCGAAATTTGAAAAGATTAAGGGCCAAGAAAAATAGGCTACAGGAAAGAAAAAAGACACAATTATGGACTCTTACCATACACTGCGTAGTGATTATGCTATTCTGAATCCTGGCATAACACAGGATTCCTAATCATTGTGTGCTTTCTGATGGTATTTCTTCATCATATATTGATTGACTCATAATTTTACCTGTACTTATCTCTTCAAGTTTGAAACACCCTTTATTGAGATCATCTCTTTCTATGTAAGGTCCACGATATTTAGGACATAGCTTGGCAGAAAACTTCTTCAGCTTGCTCGACAAAATGTAATTTTGAATTACAACTAGATCATCAACCTTGAATTTATACTTGGGTTTATTATGTATATTCTGTTTGAATCTTCTGATGACACCTCTATTCTTTATTCTGTACAGTATTCGTTTGTTTCTGATACCTTCTTCTTCAAGTTCAAACTTATTTTCTACAGGATATTTGATATACTTAAAAACAAGATGTGCCAATTTATGATTCATCATAAGCTCCATGGGTATGTGACCAGTTGATTCATGAAAATTGTTGTTGATGACAAATTCAACCTTATCAATATACTTGTGCCAAATATTATGCTTATTTACAGGAACGTAAGTTCTCAATATGCGATTGACCTCTTTCAATGGTCTTCCACTAAGATTTGCCTGTGGATGATAAACTGAAATGTAGTAATATTTTATACCTAATCTTTCCATAGATTCTTTCCACAATCTGCTTTGAAAACAAGTACCATTATCACTGATTATATATTCAAATTTACCAAATTCATTTACATATTTTTCAACAACTTTTACTAAATTATGAGCGTTAGCCTCAACTATAGGATACAACTTTGTAAACTTAGTAAAGCCATCATGAATAATGCACATCCATTTGTACTTGCCACCTGGTAATTCTCCATAAACATCAATGAACACTTTGTGATGTTTTTTCTCAGAAATTATGGTATGCATTTCTAATAATTTCTTTTCATTTGATGTTTTTACAAGTTGACAATACTTACAGTATCTTATAGTTTTGGTAACAAGTCTGTAACAATCTTTTATGTAAAAAGTTTCTTCAATAAATTTGCATGTTTTTGATATACCTACATGACCTAATCTTTCATGAAATTCAACTATCAATTCTTCATACAGTGCTGAAGGCACACAAACTTTCCAAAAACTATTCTTTCCAGATTTTCTAGTGAACAAAAGATCATCATTTACTTTAAAAAATTTGTTGATATTCAAATTACCTGTCTCTAACTTTTCTCTTACATTTTTTAACCAAACATCATCTTTTTGAATTTCTTTGATCTTCTTTACTATTTCGATCAACTTGTTATCACTCTTAATGATATTTAATACCTTGAATTCATTTGAATTTCGATTTTCTAAATTACCTTCATAATCAGTTCTAGAAATGATATCTGGCACAATGTTATCCTTTCCTGCTACAAATTCCCACTCAATATTAAAATTCTGTAATGCAAGAATCCATCTTCCCAAACGACCATGTCCTATTTTACATTTTTTTAAAAAGGTCAAAGCTTTATGATCTGTACGGACAACTATTTTTTGATTACCAAAATAATTTTGAAGTTTCATCAAGCCAAATAATACAGCTAGACATTCTTTCTCACATATTGTGTAATTTAATTCAGATTTCGTTAAGCTTCTGCTAGCATATGCAATGACACAGTGTTCCTTATCTTCACCTTCCTGAAATAACTCAGCTGCAATTCCTACATCACTGGCATCAGTGGCCAAAATGAAATTTTTGTTATAATCAGGATGTTTCAAGATCACACAGTCGATGAACCTATCTTTAATTTCTTGAAAGGTATCATTATCTTTTTCAGTCCAAATGAATTTATTTTTCTTCCATAGAAGATGCTTAAAACGATTTGTCAAGTATGAATAATTTTTCTGAAACTTTCTGTAAAAATTACAGAGACCTATGAATGACTGCAATTGTTTCAAATTTTGAGGAATGGGAAATTTCTGAATAGCATTTAGCTTAGAGTCATCTGCTTCAATACCATTTTTACTTATAATATAACCCAAATACTTTATCTTATCTGCAATAAATTTCGATTTATTCAGTTTCAACTTCAAATTACTTTCCCTTAACTTATTGAATAATAATTCAATTCGACTGATATGTTGTTGAAGAGATATACTAGAAATGGCAAGATCATCAATATAAGCAATAGTAAACTCACAAACCTCTTCACCTAGCATTTTGTACAAGCACTTGATAAATTCAGAACCACTAATATTCAAACCAAATGGTAGATGTGTATATTGATAAGTCTGTCCAAAAACATTGAAAGCTACATACTTTTTACTATCTTCAGTTAATTTTACCTGATTGAAACCTTGAGTGAGATCAAAACTGCTAATGTAGTTGCACTTATTGAAACGAATGATCAAGTTATCTATTGGTTCAGTTTCTGTAAAATCCCTTATTATGTACTTATTTATTTCTCTTCCATCTAAACATAATCGAATTTCATTATTTGGCTTTTTCACTACTACCATAGGGCTTGTATATTCAGAGCTACCTGGTTCAATGATTTTCTGATCTAACATTTTCTTTAATTCTTTCTTGACTTGATCTCTATACTGATATGGAATCGGATAACTCTTCTTCTCTAATTTCACATCATCTTTCATTTTAAGTTGACATAAATAGTCTTTTGCAGATCCAGGACTATCAGAGAAAATATCTTTGTTATTTTCAAATACTTCAATTAATTTGTTTACCAATTCAGGAGATTCATCGCTTAGCTGTAATCTTAAATTATCAATCTGCTGATTCCATAAAGTATCAAACGTTTCTTGGTCTCTTACTATGTTAACATGAAAAAGTCTATTGTACTTCAATGTATCCTCTTTTATAAATGGAAAACAACAATCTTTCAATGATATCATATTTTGATTAAAATCAATAATTGCTCCAGCATCTTTTAAGAAATCACAACCCACCAAAATATCTAAATTTAAATCTTGAACTATAAGAAAAACTATTGGCAATTCTAACTTATCAAAAAATACCTCTAACATAATCTGTTTATTTACCTTCTTATGTCTCATACCAGTAGCTACAACTATACTTACATTAGGAGCTGGTACTAAGTTCAACTTGAGATTGTTTTTCTTCATTTCATCGACAAGTTTCTCATTAATTACATTTACCTCAGAGCCAGTGTCAATAATCATTTGATATTTCTTATTGAAAATTTGTACTTCTATTTCTGCTAAATCATATCCAGTAGGTGGAGTATTCTCTTGTTCCTCCAATAGTTCATTAAAAATACAACCTATCATGTATGGTTCTTCTTGACAAGCAGTTTCATATTTACTCATATCTTCATCTACCTGAATTTCTGGAGTATGTACCATATTAACACTTGATGCTTTAATATGACTTTCTTGATAACTCGGCATTACTTCATTACTTAAATTCTTACAACTATTTTCTTGCACATGAATTTGACTGATTAATTCTGGCTTTCTTACTTCAAACCTGTTTGAAGTTTCAGATTCAAAATTTATTTTATTCATGTCTACAGCTATATCAAAATTTGACCTTTCCTTAACTGGGAGAGCAGGGCTGTCGTTTCGTCGTCCCATTATTAGTTTAAAGGAACATTATGTCTTGGACGATTTGCATTCGTCTGATTTGAAGTTTGAGCAGGCATATAACCTGGCGGTGGGAAGCTGAAATCTAACTGGTAGTTGTTAGCTGGTCGATTTGGATTTGATTGATTTGAATTCACAAGTTGATGATTTCTATTATCTCTGAAATTATACTGAAAATTTTGATCTCTATGACCATTATTGTTTGGTCCATTTTGGTACCGTCGATTTTGGAAATAATTCCTACCTCCTTGATACTGCTTATTATTATCATGAAAAATCACACCATTTGAATTCTGAGACCTATTTCTATCATCCCTATGTTCACTCTGATGAAAACTTATTGTTTTATTTTGACCTCCAGCTTGAGCATTGTTATGATCACGGGGCATTTGTCTGTTTACTTTGTAAGTGTCAGTATTGTCAAACTCATTCAACAAACAAATAAACTCATCACTAGTCTTAATGTTACGAATAATAGCAGCTGTAGATATGGTTTCATCAAAATGACCTTTCAAAAACTTGAAAATAGTATCTTTATCTAAGGCTGGAATTAGATTCTTAGCAATGTTGAAACGAGAAATATAATACTCAGTAAGATTCTTAGATAAGTTTGGCTTATATTTTCCAAATCTCAAATCATTTCTAGCAGATGACTGAATGTCGTCTGACCACATTCTAGCAATGAATTTCTCTTTAAATTCTTCAAAGTTATTTACATCAAAACGGATGAAAATCCACCAATCACGATGAGCAAAATTTGAATTAAAATTGTTTTCCAAAATACCCTTAATTTTGATCCAGTTTGTGATTTCATTTCTCTCAAGATACTCGGTCAAGTTTACTAAGAAATGCATTGGATTCTTTTTGTCAATTTGCATTTGGAATTCAAACCTATCGAAATTACTATTGTTACCAGTATGATTACACATCGGTTTTGTTGACATGTTAATTTTATTTAGGTATGTTTTTTCTAACCTCAGTTATAGCAGCTGTATTTTCTTGACAATCTATTTTCAAAGAGGATAATACCTTGATTTCCTTGTCTACTTTTTCGTTTAATTTTACAACCTCTTTTTCAACATGCTTAATACTTTCATTATTTTCTACATTGATAGCATTTTGTGTCATATTTTGTTGCTCAACAATGATCTTATTTTTATTTACTCTTTCATTAACCTCATTGACCCTATCTGAAACTTGAATGATTTTGTTTTGCATTGATTTTTCTACATCAAAAACATCCGGTATAATAGTTCCTTTTTACCTAGCAGATTTTCATATGGATAATACTCGCTGTTCAAATATACTTTAACATTGTAAATACCACAGCTATCGAAATTAGATATTGATTTTTTAATTTTATTCTTACGATTGGTTTGAAATGCAATTATAATGTATTTTGGACTATCAAAAATCGATGTGGTGCAAACTGCCCAAGAATGGTTAAGTGAATTTTGCAAATTTGGTAATTCACAAATTTCCCAATGCCGGAAACCTAATTTCAGTGGAGTGTCAGCATCGAGCAGTCTCAAAGATTTCAGTCTCACGTGATCTTCTAAAGTTATGTAGGGCATTCTCCATTGCAGTTTTGTAATTTTCACACTAACGCTTGTTCCAATTGCGGACTCAACACAATTTAGGTCTGTCGGTGACCTCAATAAGATGAGTTCCTGTTTCGAATTTAAAATTATTCTTTGAAAATCTTCAAAAAACGGGAGGATTAATTTCAGCGGTACACAGAAAGTGAATTTATTATCCGTTAGCTCATATCCTGCTCTGTCAAAACCAGCCAAGTGATATGTGTTCTTATCGAGCGTATTCTTCACTAGTATAGCTTTAATTGTGGATGTTAATCCAATCAATCTTGATTTATAAATTTGCTAACCTGCTAATTCATATCGTATTTTGTCAAAAAGGTTGCCGATTACGTTACTGCTTAATTTATAGTCTGCCACAACTGGTGGATCAGCCGGGTCTGTTCCCGGTTTTGTACAGTTAACTGTTCCCTCAATAAATATAAATGATTTGCAAGGTAAAGAATAGACATCTAAAGAATTTATGCCAATATGTGCCTTGTCAGAGTTTTTTATTTTCTGTCCCGAATAAACTGTATGAGTGTGAAATTGGAATTTGGTTATATCATTATAAAACTGAAGGTCTTTCTCCACGTCCAGAATTTCACTAATTGCAGCTCCTCCTCCTCCTAACATTCCGCCAATCAACTATAAAACCTAACTTTTCTAATATTCTTGCACTTTTAGCCGACAAAGCACGTTTGTTTTTAGGTGTTGACGCTCTCACGTTCGTCTCTCTAATAACATTGTGTGTACATGTCTTATTCGAACGTGGATTGAAAACAAGATAACCCATTACATTTACTTTTGTTTTTCACATATGTGCAACCTAATTGTCATTATATCTCCACGGAAATCAATAAACGATCCGTTCTGGTCTGTTACCTTTACATTAATAGTTTGAATTCGATGCGTATTCAAAGGTACATAAATAATCGGGGATGGTACTTCGTTTATTAAATAGCTGCTAGGAATGTTTGGCAAAAATTCATAGATTATATGTTTTTGTTTTCCGTCAGAGTAACTACCACATGCTAAATTACACTTGAGTAAAAAATACTACCAATGCTTGTTATGTTAACCAAATGCTGAGAATAATGCCATTTATTTGGTTGCAAAACAACATTATCAAAACCAAGTATCTTACCAATCGAATCAGTACGTGTTAAATCAATGGCTTTATCAGAATGAATTTCAATCTTCATAGTATTTGCATTTGCACGTATAATAAGTTTATTCTTCTTCTTCTCATCAATATTCAATTTATTATTCAAAGATTTTATAATATCCTCAACTTCATATGCACCCGTATCCAGCTCAATTAATCTATCACCATATTTGAAGCTGGAATTTGTTCCTTTGTTAACGTTTGCAATACTATTGTAGCTACAAAAATTAATCAATCCAATTTCCCATTCACAATTTTTATCCAATTCTATAATTTCTTGTAAATGTTCGTAGAGGTTACTTGTGTTAGATCTTAATGTAATAACAACCATCTTGTAATGTGTGTGTGTGTGTGTTCACCACAAACACTTAATTACAACTGATTTGCAAGAAACAATAATGTAAGATGACCACAAAAATCACTATTTAATGGTTGCATGTGCTCTACATTATAAAATATATTTACTCCAATTTATTTTTTCCAATATTTGTCCAATTCGTATGGCGGTTGTAAATTTCCAATTGGATCAAAATACCAAACATTGGAGCCGACTTTTCTATATGCAACCCAATGTGTACCATCCTTGCTTTCCCTCGCTAAATTCACAATGGCATTCTTGTTTTTTAGAATTTTTTTTGGGTAATGCATCTAGCATATATATACCTCTTAGCGGAATCTGTAATAATTTCGACCAATCAATCAAATCATAATTACTCAATTCTCCTCCAATATTCATATCTTCTTCTTCTTCTTCCTACTCTTCTTTGTTGTTCTACATTTCTTAACTTGTTTTTGGGAGAATAAACTCACTCCATATGATGATGGTGGTGGTAAAGGGGGTGGGATTAAAACTCTCCCCCCACTAGTTATTTGAGGAAAATGCTTCAAAAAATACCCTTTTCCTGCAATATGCTTTTTCAACTGAGCTATAGCTTTGCATCTAACATCATTAGCTGATTGCTAATTAGCTGATTAGCTAATACATGACCTTGAGGTTGTGAATGAAAGTCATACATAATTTCGCTCCTGGGTTTTGGAAGATTTTGTGTTATAAATAGTCACGGATAAGTACAAATTTTGTATTAATTTCATTATTAATTGTTTCTTGATCACGTTTTATCATTTTGTTTTAGATTTTAATTCTTAATTTTCTATTTTATAAGCCAAACATCGTTTTGAGGTTATTTTGAGGTTAGGTTTTCGAGATTTAAAAATAAACATAGATAGTTTACTTGACTAAAATTATAACCAAATTGAAATCCTATCATTTATAAAACAATTATTATTATTGCAAGTAATATAATCTCTTAGATAGGAAGATGAGCTCAAATAGAACACCGAAGGTTATTAATAGAAATGTACACATTGCGGGAGTACTTACGCGTTCCCAAAACCAAAATTCAAAAACGCCAAAACCAAAAACCCCAGTTCCTCAAACTACTTTAGCCGAAAAAGTTGCTCAACTACAAAGTAGCCACACTAATTTAAAAAACCAATTAGAAGTAACTCTAAAAACGTCTGAGGAAGAAAGGTTAGGGATGGTAGAAGAAATTAAATCTTTGGAACTGATTATAAAATTACAAGATGAAGACCATAAAAAAGAAATACTAAATCTAAAAAATCAATGTAGTCTAATGTCGGAGGAAATAAAGAAACTAAAATCTAATTTTGATAATACTAAATGTATGATAGAACCTCCGTCCAAATGCAAAAAAATAGAATCTAACCTAAATGATGGGAAATGCTCTGAAAATGGTCGAAATAAAACGTACAGTGAGGTTTTGAAGACAGCAACCAAAAATATAGCTGAGGGAAATAAAGATAGGAAAGGGAGAGTTCTGCTACTGACGTCCAGTCATGGACATGATTGCAGTGATCTCCTTGATAAAAGATTAAAAAATAAATTTGATGTCCAATGTTTTTTCAAGCCAAGTGCATCAATTAATGCAGTTGTAGAGTCAGCTAGGGAACAAACTAAAGACTTTGATGAAAATGACTATCTAATTGTACTGGGTGGCTCAAATAATATAAATGAACCTAACTTGAATCATCTTCCTCAAGTAACAGAAAAAATCAAGGAAATCGTGCCACTCAGCAAAAAAACAAACTTAATAATAAGTACTATTACTAATAGGTTTGATAGGCCAGAATTAAATGAAGCAATCAATTCGACAAACAAATCAATCCATATTACAATCAACAGCCTAAAAAATAAGAATTCTAAACAACTGGGGATTTGTTTTCTAAATGAAAGGCTGAAAAGACATAACTTCACTAATCATGGGTTGCATCTAAATCGATCTGGCAAAGTAATCTTTTGTAATAGATTGGCAGAGCTGATTGAAAGCCGTTTGCAATCCTCTGGTTTAAAAACAGTCAAAAAAACAAATAACGATTTTTTAGTAAATTGGCTCAAAACAGGGAAAGGGAAATAGCTACAAATGCTAGAGATAGAGTAGCACAAGATGGTAAGGTTTTAGTATTTATCATCAAAATATTCAGTATCTTCGCAACAAAATTGACAGATTAGAAGTATTTCTTAAACAGGAGGATCCTGACATTGTTATTTTCACAGAGCATGGCTTAAAAATAAAGGAAATAAATCAAGTTAGGATTCCAGGCTATTCACTGAGATCAGAATTTTGTAGAATAGCTCATAGAAGTGGTGGTGTATGTATATTCACTAGCAATGCTAAACATATCCAAACTTATGAACTGGATTTTGTTAAGAGATTTTCTGTTGAGATGGATTTAGAGGTGACGGGACTAAGGTTAAAAATTGATGATCAATTTGAGGTAGCAGTGTTAGGTATCTATAGGTCACCAAATGGAGACTGGCAAAAATTTTGTGAGCTGCTCCATACACTTTTGGAAATTACAACCGCTCGTTTCACAAATGTTATAGTAGTAGGAGATTTCAATACCGATTTTGCCAGGCAGGATAAAATGACAGAGGACATTAGAGATATTATTAATATGAATAATTTAGAAATTAAGGTCCACGAATATACAAGAGTAACTCGAACTTCACAGACAATTATTGATAATATCCTCACAAATATAGAAGGTTGTAATGTCAGGTTAGGTAGCTCAGATCTATCAGATCATAACTATCAAATTTTAGATGTTAAGTTGCAGGGCCAGAATCCAAGCAGAAAAAAAACTTTTGTGAAAGAAATTCAGCAATATGAGCTAGGAAATATAAATTGTTTGAAGCAGGAACTGCTTCAAGAAAATTGGAGTAGTGTTTATAACAGTTGTAACCTAAATTACAAATATAAGCAATTCATTGATACTCTAAGATTTCACATTAGTGTATGCTGTCCAATAAAAAAAGTCAAAGTAAAAAGTAAATTAAACAAAGTAGATGAATGGATAACTGAAGATATTCTTACTCAAAGAAATATTGTTAGGGAAGCTTATGAGGAATTTAAATTAGTGAGGGATGTTCCGAGTGAAGTCAAATACAAATGTCTAAAGAAAAACTATGCAAAAGAAGTGAGGAAAGCTAAGTGTAAGAAAACAGCTGAAATATTAACAACTAGTACCAATTTTAACTCTGCTGTTTGGGAGGTAATTAATAGAAATAGGAGAGCAGCTCAAAAAGATACAGTTACTAATGTCCCTAGGATAATCGATGAACATGGAAATTATATGGATGATAGTATAGACATTTGTAACTTTTTCAATAAGTATTATCAACAGGTTGCATATAATCTCCAAAAGTCACTGAACACTAATACTTATAATACAACTACATTAAATGCTGAGCCAATTGAAAAGGTATTTAAATTTCATCCATTATCAAGAGATGAGTTGTCAAGAATAATAAAAAATTTGAATAACAAAAAAACAGTAGGATTGGATGGGGTCTCAAGCAAAATTTTAAAAGAATGTGAAAATGAATTACTGGACCCTTTATTGCATCTCCTTAATACTTCACTAGAGCAGGGTATTTTCCCTGATGATCTGAAACAAGGAAAAATTTTGCCAATTTTCAAGAGCGGTGATTCTGAAAGAGTTGAAAATTATAGACCCATTAGTATTCTAAATGTAATAAGTAAAATTTTTGAAAGAGTAGTTTTAAATAGGCTATTGATGCACCTGGAAGAAATTAATTTCATATGTGATGAACAGCATGGGTTCCAGAAAGGGAAATCTACTAAGACTGCAATAGTATCCCTTGTTGAAAGACTAATAGATATAATAGATTCAGGTGAGAAGGCAGCCGCAATATTTCTTGATTTATCCAAAGCTTTTGATTGTGTGAACCATAGAATATTATTGGAAATACTAAAAACTGTAGGTGTGAATGGTATAGAACTAAAATGGTTTGAATCATATCTCATAGGTAGAAACCAGTGTGTTGAGCTTACCAAGGTGGATGGGAATGAAATAGTAAAAATTAAATCTCAAAAACTGGAGGTCCAGGCTGGAGTACCTCAAGGCTCAATTCTGGGTCCCTTACTGTTTCTGTTGTATGTGAACCAATTACCAAAAGAGTTAAAAGATCACAGAGCTCTGTTGTTTGCTGATGACACATCGCTTATCTTTAACAATTATTTATTAGATAGTCTAGAAATAAATGCTTTTACTGGAGTACAGTCAATTGTCCAATTCTTGAAGCAAAGGCAATTAACAATAAATAGTAAGAAATGTCAATTCCTACAATTCAAAAGTAAATATAATTCAGTAGAGGATAGAGAAATAAATGTGTTTGTAGAGGAAAATGAATTAGACCAAGAAGAGAAAGTAGCATTCTTGGGAATTTTATTGGACAGGAAATTAACATGGCATCCTTACATTGAGAGGATATGTAATAAGATATCATCTGGGGTATTTGTCCTGCGGCAGCTTGCTAGGCTGAATGATAAAAAACTACTGTTAACTGCTTACCATGGACTTATACTATCTCATATTAGGTATGCTATTTTAGTATGGGGTAATTCATCTCAACAAAATATGGACAGGGTGTTTAAGATTCAAAAGAAGGCACTCAGATGTATAGAGAAAGTGAATAGGTTAGACTCTTGTAGGCCTTTATTTAAAAAGCTTGGTCTATTAACTGTGCCATCTTTGTATGTATATGAAGTTGTAATGCATGTGAAAACGAGTGGTGTGATCCAGAATTCAGATGTTCATGAGTATAATACGCGAAACAGAGCAGATTATCATATAATGGGTCACAATAGTAGGTTATTTGAACAGAAACCAGATTATATTGGTAGGAAATTTTATAACAAGCTACCTCAAATCTTGAAAAGTAATGATGATTTGAAGATTTTCAAAAAACAAATTAAAAAATATTTAGTTGATAGAGCTTTTTATAGTGTACAAGAATTCCTTTCAAACCTAAACTAGGTTGAACTACTTAGTGTTAGAATTATTATGTAATAACATGACTTGTCTTATACTCCATGACTGGAGTCTTTAGGACGTAAAAAAAAAAAAAAAAAAAAATTACTATAACTTCTCCTCTCATTCTTCCCCTTCTTCTTCTTCTTTCTCAAAGACCCACCAAACGCTGCTTTAGCTTTCATGACGTTTGTAACAAGATAGCTAAGTGCTTTCTCGGCAAGGGGTGTTTGTGGATTTTTGAAAATGTCCCACGCTGCATTCGCTAGAGCCCTGTCAGCTACCGCTCGAGTTTTATTATCACTATTTTGTGTATACTCTATATCATGTACCTTACAGGCTCTATCTAATGAATTTATACCTTGATCACCTCTCTTTAACCTTTCATTAACCTTTGTGCCCGGCCCGCAATACTGATACCCCCCAGGGAGGTGAATTTCATCTTGCAGATTGTCAATTATCTTATTTAGAATAGTTGATGTGACATTACCTGCCAAACCTGACACACCCTTAAAAACTTTTGCCGCTGAACTCAAGATTCCTTTACCTCGTTTCCTCGAACTCTGCTTTCTCCTACATACCATTTTCTTACCTTTCAACTCAATGGTTGAACATTAACTGAGGTTAATTAATTAATCAATCATTACACCAACTTGATCAAAAGAAAATTGAATTGGTTTAATTTTCAATCAAGTTGGAAATGAATTCACACCATGTATCAGATTGCTATGTGCTTATAACATTGCTTGAATGATAAGAATATTATTTCAAATAACAAATCTGAAAAGGTGAATGCAATTTGAAAAGGGGGAAATGATCTCGTCGCGCCCACCCATATCTGTAGGAACATGTGCCAAAACAGATGTGGGAGGGAGCAACGCATCAACTCACCGAAGCCACCGCTTGGCTTTATGCCTGTGTGTGTGTGTGTGTGTGTGTGTGTGTGTGTGTGTGTGTGTGTGTGTGTGTGTGTGTGTGTGTGTGTGTGTGTGTGTGTGTGTGTGTGTGTGTGTGTGTGTGTGTGTGTGTGTGTGTGTGTGTGTGTAGTGTGTGTGTGTGTGTGTGTAGTAGTAGTAAAGACTACTGAGCCTCTGAGCATGCTCACAACAAACTATAAAAGGGGTGCTCACCTTATTCACTTATCATTCACAACAGAGTGTAAGCAGGTGAAAGGTGAACCATTCTTCTGTGTTTCTACTATTCATTGTGAACTTATCAACAATAACAACAGGTAAGAATTGAAAACAATTTTTTATCAAATATGTACACAATTTATTCACTACTAATACTACTTTCACACATACATACATCTATACAACTCGTATCACATAAGTCGACGAATTGTACAGATATAAAAATTGTTAATGCTTAACAATTTTTATATCGGTCCAATTCCCCGACTTATGTGTTACTATCATTACAAAATTTTTACAAGTTTTATTAAATTGTTCTATTTTTTCTGTGGTAATGCAGGAAGCAAATCGTTGTGGTAAATATACCTCGCACACAGATTTGGTTGCTGCATTGCTAATTTTTAAAATAACCCGCCGCCCATGTTTATTCGTTTGCTCCCTCGCTGCAATAATGGGGTAGGGAGCATCCTCCTTTAATTCTCTCACCAGCACCCAGGGTTTGGCTACAGGCTGGTTGATGAGTTGGACAAAGTCCAACTCAACCTCTCTCATCCCCTCCACCTCCTTCATCAGCGGGGCAAGTGACGAGGCATGCTCCATTCCAGCTCGTTTCTGTTGAAAAATATTTGATTAGTGTCTTATTTGTTTCAGATTATCATCAAATCAGATTCGGCAAATCATACTAGAGAACTTGATCAATAGATTCACTACACAATCTCAAAGTGAGTAATAATTTATACATGAGCGATTACTTTAAACAATAATATCTCATAATTCAATTTCTAATCAGTTCAAATAATATTTCCTTGCTATCGAATAATTTATGCATGATTGATTACTTTAAACACTAATTCAATTTCTAATCAGTTCAAATAATATTTCCTTGCTATCGAATAATTGATGCATTATCGATTACTTTAAACAATAATAATATCTCATAATTCAATTTCTAATCAGTTCAAATAATATTTCCTTGCTATCAAATAATTGATGCATGATCGATTACTTTAAACAATAATATCTCATAATTCAATTTCTAATCAGTTCAAATAATATTTCCTTGCTATCAAATAATAATAATCAAAGGCTTGTATGTGTACAGATTTTTTTTTTAACAATTGATCATGGAAAAAATCTGTACACATACAAGTTAATAATATTTGTTGAAACTAACCTTTGTTTGTGAGTAGATTGTCTCCTCGTCCTCTTCCCCGCTAACCTCAGGCTCCTCAAACGCCAACCTCCTCTTCCCCTGCTCCTGCTTGATCTTGTTCGATAGAGTAGCTAGCACCGCTCACCGCAGTGCCCAGGTAGCAGCTGGCGCCAGCCGTTGAAGAGGACTGTCTCACAGCACGATCTCGCCGCCCGGCGATTGTGGTTCCATGGTGAGCGGTGAAGGGGCGGCTGCAGCAGCGGATGACTCGGCAGCGAGGGCAGCTTTCTGTTGCCAGTAGTTGAGGATGCGTTGATGGGCTGGTGGGCTATCTGGGAGGATAAACGATGTAGAAGATGATGGAGAACTCATCTCGTACGATGTGCGAAGTACACTCAAATCTGAGTCTGATGTAAATGACAATTTTCCTCTCATTACTTCTGTTTATATACCATGCGTTTCTCTCTGTTCCAGACTCGTGCGAGTGAGAGCCACACGTGCTACAACAAAAAATTCAAATTTCTCCCCTAGGCATGGAACAACACGTGCTCCCACATCGTTATCAACATCATTCAGATTTGTAAGTATTCTCTCCTATCATAAAAACTGTAGCAATATTTATTGTTACAATTGTGAGCGATGAGAATTATGCGAATTAGCCTGAGAAGTTAGCCTGTTATGAAAATGGATTTTGCTGTTCTGCTTTTCTCCGGTGTGTTGTGTTGACTCTGTAAGTGTGTGCGTAGAAGCTAGGATCCTAGGAATAACATCAATTTTCCTGGAGCAACAGTCTAGTTCATGAACCTTGCTTTTTGCGTTGTGTAGTGTCGACTCTATAGGTGTGTGTGTAGAAGTTGTGGGAAGATCAACGATTTTCCTAGAATATAAGTCTGGTTCACAAACCTTATAAGGCAAGGAATTTATAGCTGCCTAGGAAAAATAGCTGTCACTTGGTGGGAGAATGCATCTTAAATTGTAGTTGTAACGTCCCTTTCTATTGGTGGAAATTTTTCTAGAGAATAGTAACCGCCAATCACAGTTGGTGTTGGTTAGGTCTATTTAGTATGGCCGATCTCACAGCTGTCCACCTCAAGACGAGAAAAGCGAAGTGGCTTCACTCAGCGTCTGTCCTCCGACATAAGCAGTACTAAATAATGTAATCTGTTCAGAACTTGGTATTAATCTTGGCTTCCATGCCAGCTTTAGGCTTTTTTTTAGTATTTGGCTCTGGAACCTTTTGTTCCAGCAGCATTTTTAGTCTTTTGCCTCTGTAGTCGCTTTAATTGAGAAGAGAGAGAGAGAGTATCAAATTGTCACCTCACAATGGAGATTTTTCTCCTATAACCGCTACTAAAGCGGTGTAAGTACGGGGATCAACGTACGAATCCATCATTTCATGGGTTCATGAACGTGTGTCTGTAAGCCGCTGAGACGCCTCTGAATCGATGGCCGTCCTAGCTTGGGGTATGCTGTCTCCTGTCCATCTGGACGTGTAGAGCTCGATCGCCGAGCCTAGATTCAATTTGAAGAAACAGCTATGAGGTAACAACTTTTTTCCAAATTAAACGAACGTCCCAGGAACTCCGGATGTGACAAAATGGGTTTTAGTGACGACAGACTTTCAATCAAGTAAAACGTGTGGAATTAGACTTTTGTTAAATCATAATTTTGAGATATTATTGGGGATAGATAGTTTATTAATTTTATTAATTTGGTTTGAGTAATAGATTTTCGGTTGTATCTTTACATTGAAAAGTGAGGCAATATTTTCTCTGTAAGGATCCAGCTGGGAATTTCAGTTTTCTTTAAATTTATAAATAATTATAATCTTCTAAACTACTAAAAGTTGAATGAGTACATGAATTTTAAATGTCCCTTATTGATTAAATTAATGTTTTAAAATAATTCTCATCTTAAAGTTGTAAAGGATCAAATGAAGTTTCAAGGACCCTAACCTTTCCTAAATTTGTTTTGATGACATATATTTTTGAATAGTTTTTTTGAGGTAGTATACCATGATGTGATACTTGAGGAATGTTTGTCCTTGCAGCGTTCATGATATAAAGATACTGAATAGTTATTATTGGGGGGGATCATTAATATTTGATAATGTTTTGATAGTGTTTTAAAGTTTCCAAGTGTGTTCAAAATTTAATGTTCTAAGAATTTTATGAATTTTATGTGGATCTTTTCTTAACATATGTATGGTTATTTATGATTAACTTCTGAGACATATCGATGATAATTTTCAATAATTGCTCTTTTGAAATTAGAGTCCTTTAAGCTTTTATGATTCAATCTAAAACGTTTTCAAATGTAGAGCATACGGAGTAGGTTATTACCGTATTACCTATTTCAGAGATAACCTAACTTTAGTAATTTTGTTTTCGATTTTTATAATGTAACTTCCTTTTGTTTTATTTATTGTTGAATTCACTGTAAGAGGTGACAATATAATTGATACCTTCTCTCTATTTCGTTGTCTCTCTTGTCATTTCTGGTTTCCCGTTCTCTAGCACTAGGTATGTTTATCAAGCATCCCTTTTATTAAGTTATATTGTGTGTGCTTCTAAATTCTAAATTCAAAATTAACTTTCTAAATTCAAAGCACGGCACAATTCGCTGCGCCACTCTGCTACTTTTGCTCTTTTTATTGACTTATTATGTTAATTTCAAATCAGTTTATTCATAAAATTGATAAACATTCTTATGGCTAATGAATGCTTGATTCCAGAAATGAGTATTGAAGTTTGGAGCAGCATACAAATGCTGAAGATAAACTAATTGAAGTTGAATTTTTTATTATTTTATTAATGTGATCAATATTAATATTTTCCCCTGTCTGTGTTTCCATTTAGCTGTGATGCCCTAGCTCAAGGCATTATACTGGTGTAGGGACAATTCTATTTTTGAGATTCTTATAGGAAATGAAATGTTAGGGACATTCAGAAATTTAGTGGAAGCTATGATATGTCAGAAGACTGTAGTGACAGTAGCATTGCAGATTGTAGTCTGGATAATTGAGAATAAAGTTGAAGGAAGGTTAGAATTGAGGAGTATAGCAGAAAAATAATTATTGATTGATTTAGTTGAATTTATTTTGTTTGTTTGAGTTTTGATTTTGTGTTTAAATTAGTCCTTGCATCTTCTTATGAAAACCTAATTTCAGTGTTGCATCAAAGACCACCAAGTCTTGTGAATGGCGATTTTGCGTTTGACTGAGCTGATAGACGATGGCTGCTGTGTTGAGTCTTGATGTTGTCCGTGATGCTGATCTTCAATAGCGGGTCTGGTGAGCCAACATACTGTAAGGTTGGTGCCGAGACAAACGTTGTCTATCCTTTATTATATTGTTTGAGATGTTCGTCTATCAAAATTTAGTTATCTGATTAGTACTGGAATTTCAGTTGTTTGATAATATTTCATTGGTAGGGTCAGTAATGTGCTATAAAAATATAGGGTGTATTTTGTGGTCTGGCGTTGTGAAGAGAGTTGTCAGACGTGATAGGGTTTGTTAACGTTTCCTTTAGGCTGTGGTAATTTTTTTTTTGAGCTTAGATAGATAGATGTGAGAAATCTTATCTGTTGAAGTTGTAGTTTTGTTTGATGAATTAAGTATCTGGAGTGAGCGTCGCCAGTTGTAAGGGGCACTACTCAGATGAGGTCCATATGACAAATCAAGGTTAATAGCTGGGACTATCCTTGTTGTATTTGTGGAATGGAAGATAGAATTTTAGCAAAAGGTACTCAGAGTAGTATGAGCTAAAATTAGGTTATTCTGTTGAATGGTGTGGTTCCTTTCTGAAGATTTATGGGGGTCTGAAGAAAATAGATGGAATGCTAACCAAGATCAGGATTTTTTTTTGAAATTTTAGGGTAAGCCTCAGTTGAAAGGTTCGTTAGATTGATAGTTGGGAATGGCCACAATACACTGTCAAAATTTATTATCTAATTTCTTGGGATAAAATTTATCTAAATAATGTGGGTAGTGAAAATCTGAAGTTTTATTTAATAGGAAAAATGGTTATATTATTAATAAGTCAATGTGAATTTGAAATGAGTATAATAAATGAGAGAAAAATTGAGAAAAGTTTAATTGGGATTTTGTAATAATAAATAGTATACTGCTATAGTTAATTTGGTGATGCAGACAGTGGAAAGTAATTTATTTCAATACAGAGAAATTGGGGAAATTAAAAATAAATAAATAATATTTGAATTGTATGGTGATAATTGATTATGAGAATTAATTTTACTTGGTGATAGGATAATTGATTATTTTCTGTTGCAGTATTGTGAGGATAAATTAGGGAGATTCAATAAATTATAGTGTTGGTTTAGTATGGTGACCTTGAATTTTTATAGATATTATTTGATGGGTAATAATAAAGTGAAGAATAATAATTGAATAAGATAGACAGGATATAGAATCATGTCCTATATTAATTGCAGCAAAGGTTGATGAATATTAAAAGGGGGAAGAAACGGGAAAAGGTAGAATATTAGGAAAAGTAGTTCTTTAATATAAGATAAACATGGAAAAATGATTGAATAAAAAAAAAATAGAAAATAGGAAACGGGAAGAAAATCTAGGTAACTCAATTTTTCACAACTTTTGTGATGATAAAAAAAAAGGAATATGTAACGGGAAATGGAACAGGTTTCAGTACTATAGAATATGGAACTATTTTTTTTATTAATCTTGAGAAAATGCTTATGTTGTTTGCTTTAGCTTGTCTTTGTCAATGGAATTCTTAAAATAAAGGTTTGAGTTTCTGAAGGTTCTTCTTTGAGTGTGGTAGGCAGTATAAAATTTTGTTCAAATATTTTTGGTGGAGCTTAGTTCAGTTATATACTAGTCGATAGTGGAAAATTTTCTTTATGATATGGTTCAGTGTCTGTTATCATGATCATTGGCCTAGGCGTTTGTACTGTCATATTTCTTCATGTGCTGGAGAGATGAATTTAATTGAGTATACAAGGAGAAGATGGTGGATGGTTATTTGATGTGTTGAGAGAGTATTGTAGTAAGTTATTTTTTTTTTGAGTTGCCAAGGTCCATTAGTTGTGATACTGTGGTTGTGCCAAGGTGATAGGAAGCACAAATTGTAGGTATACTGGTGTATGTATATTGTCCTCAAATGTTGCTGTCCCAAGTGAGTAATGAGTAACGGAAATTAAGTGGTAATGATGTACTGAATAGTTGTATCTCTGTTTGTGAAACAGTGAAGATCTTAGTCTTTTCCAAAAGGGGAAATTCAGAATTGTAGCGTAGGTGTTGCTAGGTAATTGTGGGACAATTCGCGATGTCCTTTATCTTCAGCTGTAACCGACGTTATTTTGTTGCACAAGGTGCAAGGAACGGGAAACGAGTAGAGAGAGTAGTATGTGGGTGATATGAGTTTTGTTGCTAAGTTGATACGTGTATCAAGGTCAACGTGTATCATGATACGTAAGCTGCTAACATCGTTGCATGTGAGTTAACTCTGTGTAGTTATTGGCTTCATGACATTGAAAAGCGGTTGCATACGTAGGTCAGGGTTGCTTTGACATGAGGCGGCCGTCAGCTGTTTCAGTGGTGAGATGCGTCAAATGTCAGTTGCTCGATTTTAACAACTTGTCGAGTTATGATGGTCTGGTCATATGATTGTGATAATTTGATAATTTTTTAATTTGTTGTTTCTATTTTGAGTTTTTTTTTTTGTTGAGGTTAGCTATGGGATAATCTGATTATGAACTTGACAGCAGAGGATTGATTGGAGAGTCTCTTTAAATATTTTGGTCGTTTTATTAATTTTGTTTTTATTTTGTCACTGTTGATTGATGTCTATTACTGGTTGTTTAGCTTCATATGAGACAGGGCCCGTCTAGATGTGGAGTTTGGCAGCCGGTTTTGCACAATTTCTAGTTGACTTTACAAAACTTTTTGGTGTCTTATGTTGCAAAATTTTACGAGTTTTCCACAAGGTTTTCTTAGATATCTTGATTATTCCAAATTAGTTGATTACCTTCATGGTGATTTGTCTTAACAATTGTGAGATCGAAATTTGTTGCTAGTCCACTTGGTTAGTTAAAAAAAAAAAAAAAAAAAAAAAAAAAAAAAAAAAATTGTGAACTTAGTTATTTTGCTTGTTCCTCCTGATGTTTATGGCTAGTTCTTTGAAATTCATTAAAAATTTTGTTGCTTTCACATGATTGTAGTTCGAGTTTGATTAGTCTGAGATTCATTATTAGTATTTTATTTGAAATTTTGAGGTGAATAATTCCTTTTTGTAGTTATTGGTCTTATACAGGGTGTTACCGATGGCATTGTCATGTTGTTTTCTGCCAAATTTTTTTACGACTTAACCCGGTGTTCCACACTCAAGAAGGGGGAGTATTGTAGCAATATTTATTGTTACAATTGTGAGCGATGAGAATTATGCGAATTAGCCTGAGAAGTTAGCCTGTTATGAAAATGGATTTTGCTGTTCTGCTTTTCTCCGGTGTGTTGTGTTGACTCTGTAAGTGTGTGCGTAGAAGCTAGGATCCTAGGAATAACATCAATTTTCCTGGAGCAACAGTCTAGTTCATGAACCTTGCTTTTTGCGTTGTGTAGTGTCGACTCTATAGGTGTGTGTGTAGAAGTTGTGGGAAGATCAACGATTTTCCTAGAATATAAGTCTGGTTCACAACCTTATAAGGCAAGGAATTTATAGCTGCCTAGGAAAAATAGCTGTCACTTGGTGGGAGAATGCATCTTAAATTGTAGTTGTAACGTCCCTTTCTATTGGTGGAAATTTTTCTAGAGAATAGTAACCGCCAATCACAGTTGGTGTTGGTTAGGTCTATTTAGTATGGCCGATCTCACAGCTGTCCACCTCAAGACGAGAAAAGCGAAGTGGCTTCACTCAGCGTCTGTCCTCCGACATAAGCAGTACTAAATAATGTAATCTGTTCAGAACTTGGTATTAATCTTGGCTTCCATGCCAGCTTTAGGCTTTTTTTAGTATTTGGCTCTGGAACCTTTTGTTCCAGCAGCATTTTTAGTCTTTTGCCTCTGTAGTCGCTTTAATTGAGAAGAGAGAGAGAGAGTATCAAATTGTCACCTCACAATGGAGATTTTTCTCCTATAACCGCTACTAAAGCGGTGTAAGTACGGGGATCAACGTACGAATCCATCATTTCATGGGTTCATGAACGTGTGTCTGTAAGCCGCTGAGACGCCTCTGAATCGATGGCCGTCCTAGCTTGGGGTATGCTGTCTCCTGTCCATCTGGACGTGTAGAGCTTGATCGCCGAGCCTAGATTCAATTTGAAGAAACAGCTATGAGGTAACAACCTTTTTCCAAATTAAACGAACGTCCCAGGAACTCCGGATGTGACAAAATGGGTTTTAGTGACGACAGACTTTCAATCAAGTAAAACGTGCGGAATTAGACTTTTGTTAAATCATAATTTTGAGATATTATTGGGGATAGATAGTTTATTAATTTTATTAATTTGGTTTGAGTAATAGATTTTCGGTTGTATCTTTACATTGAAAAGTGAGGCCATATTTTCTCTGTAAGGATCCAGCTGGGAATTTCAGTTTTCTTTAAATTTATAAATAATTATAATCTTCTAAACTACTAAAAGTTGAATGAGTACATGAATTTTAAATGTCCCTTATTGATTAAATTTAATGTTTTAAAATAATTCTCATCTTAAAGTTGTAAAGGATCAAATGAAGTTTCAAGGACCCTAACCTTTCCTAAATTTGTTTTGATGACATATATTTTTGAATAGTTTTTTTGAGGTAGTATACCATGATGTGATACTTGAGGAATGTTTGTCCTTGCAGCGTTCATGATATAAAGATACTAAATAGTTATTATTGGGGGGGATCATTAATATTTGATAATGTTTTGATAGTGTTTTAAAGTTTCCAAGTGTGTTCAAAATTTAATGTTCTAAGAATTTTATGAATTTTATGTGGATCTTTTCTTAACATATGTATGGTTATTTATGATTAACTTCTGAGACATATCGATGATAATTTTCAATAATTGCTCTTTTGAAATTAGAGTCCTTTAAGCTTTTATGATTCAATCTAAAACGTTTTCAAATGTAGAGCATACGGAGTAGGTTATTACCGTATTACCTATTTCAGAGATAACCTAACTTTAGTAATTTGTTTTCGATTTTATAATGTAACTTCCTTTTGTTTTATTATTGTTGAATTCACTGTAAGAGGTGACAATATAATTGATACCTTCTCTCTATTTCGTTGTCTCTCTTGTCATTTCTGGTTTCCCGTTCTCTAGCACTAGGTATGTTTATCAAGCATCCCTTTTATTAAGTTATATTGTGTGTGCTCCTATCATAAAAACCGTTAAAATCACTCAAACATTCTATATTTTCAAATAGCATCCTTGGGCGAGCGACACACATGTTAGAAGACGAAAAAAAAAATTCTCCTCTAGAACTCAGCATGGGGCGGTGTCTGCTGAGCGAGACCTGCACCTGCTAGAAGGTGAATTCTCCTCTACGTCTCAGCATGGGGCTCACTCAAACATTCTATATTTTTGGATACCATCCTGTCTCTCATGATGCTTATTGATTTCTAATATTATCAGTTATTATATATTTCATTGTTTTCACAGCATTTTCTCACCTCACAACTTGGCTTCCGACCTTATAACCAGTTGAGCTCTCGTCGAGGCAACATACCTGAGAGGTTAACGAGCAATCTGAAGAGGAAGCATAGCTGCTATCTATACCTGTGCATCTACAGTCGAGGAGATACCTGTCATTCACGCAGCATCAACCAACACATGTAAGTACATTTTTACTTTGATTTTCTCCTCTGAGGAGAGGAAAATTGTCCTCGGAGGACAATTTTTGTCCTCGGAGGGGAGGATTTTTGTCCTTGGAGGACAATTTTTGTCCTTGGAGGGGAGGATTTTTGTCCTCCGAGGACAATTTTTGTCCTCGGAGGACAAAAAACCTTCTACAGTATACTGCATGCATGCGATTTTAGCTCATCTTTACGATGTGGTATATCCGGATAATCCTCTCCTCGCGCTTCTTCCTCGCACTCTTCATATAAACAAAATGGTAAATGTATTACTTTTTCAAATGGATTTTCGATAATATATTTGCAATAGACACATTGCAGATAGTGATTTTTATGTAAGAAATAACAATTTCTCACAAAATAGTCTGCTTTATCAGTTAATGATTTACAATAGTCGCAATGTAGATGATGCTTTTCAAAATACTCTCCTTGAACGGATGATTCTTCTACACGATTAAAAGTTAAATATCTTTCTTCATATTGGCGTAGAATATTATTATCGAAATTCTCCTCTTCAATTGTTATATTATCTTTCCTTCTCAATGTACAGTTCGGGCTGTACCTTGCATGTTCTATTGCTGGTATGTCACTTTCTTCCCATTTTCCCAAATAAATTGAACAAAATACACAGCGCACAATGTCTGGCGCACATGCAAATATACATCCCTCTTTCGCCATGTTTTCTGCAGACAAATGCTGAGAAGATTTCGTCCATCTTTTATCAAAAGTTAATAATCTTAATCTTTCATGCAACATTATGAGATCTTGAGATATCATTTTCACACAGCCTTCTTCTACCAATGCCAATTCACAACTGATTTAAAAACATGCAGTTGTACTCTTATCACTCTAATTCTATATCATACTGATCGTTATTCTTTTGTTTTTCAGAATCTACCATCTACATCATGCCGAGGGAACGAAGACTACATGGCGTGAATTCCGCCGCAGTCCACCATTGTATAACCATCGAGGATCCCGAAGAAATTAGCATAGAGAACGTGCTCAAGATATCAAAATGGCGCGTTTTCAACATAATCAGGGAGCACGCAACACGGCATGATGCGAATGTTAAATGGTTCATTGTCTTGAATATTTTATTGTATAAATTAGTGGTGATGGATGATGAGGTTAGCAAGACTGTCTCATCTCTAATAAATCTTCATAGTTACTCCAACATAGCGCTAAACGTGCTTGAGAATTATGAAGATTTTAACGATCATTTCATGTTGGCCATAAGAAAAATCCTGTCATGTTTTGACAACTTTGTTCGACATGGCAGCGGTTCGGTTTTGAAGAAAATTGACTCACTGGATGTGAACGTGATTAAATTTAATCCAATATTCACATCCAGATTCATTCAAACACCGCAGTTTCTTAAAAACAAAAAATGTATTATAAATGTCAAAAATCTGTCTGACAAAAAATGCTTTTTATGGTCAGTCCTTGCGTATTTCCATCAGAAACCAAGGAACTCAGACTTGACTGTAAAGTATTTGAGCAAGTTTGCTCACACACTTAATACACGAGGTGTAAATTTTCCGGTGACGACATGCAATATAAAGAAATTTGAAATACTAAATCCGGATATTGCAATTCACGTCATTGCGTATGACAACAAAACGTTTTTCCCCTACCGCACAAGCATTTTCCACACTCGTAAGCACCAAATTAATCTTTTAATGCTGAAAGCTGATGCAGGAAAAACGCATTTCTGTTTAATTAATACTGCGAACGGGAAAAACGGATTATCGCGTCTTCTCTCTCACCTTTCAAAACACGACAGTCAAGTACACATTTGTAATTTCTGTTTTCATAGATTTACATCGACCAAATCTAAAAATTGTGATGCAAAAGCAAATTTGATGAAACATGAACAGCTTGGATCTGTGCAGGCGCAGGATTGAGAAAGTAACTCTTCATGTAGCTCTTCATTTTAATGTTTATTTTAAATTGTGATGGATAATATATGAGTTCTACTTACATTATTGTGAACCATATAGTGGTGGTTTGTTGTTGGTGTCAAGTGAATTCTTTGTGTATTGTGAGTAGTTGCTGGTAATACAAATTCTATTTTCGACTGTCTACATAACCTAAGACTCAACCGGCTACTAATTTATTTTTCGCTTCAGCGTCAGATCCAATGTCAGATCCTGTTGTTCATACTATATATTTTGAAACTTTTTGAATGAGAGATATATACACTGAATGTTTATCTTGGTGGGTCGAACTGTACAAATTTTACCGTCTTTTTGGCCGTTTCATTTCAAGTGATAAGATAAGACAGTTCTGTGTTGGAATGTGCTTTTGAACCGTTAATTGGTATGATCAGCTGTGCGGACTTTTGATTTTCTGGCGGGAAACTCGTTACCATAGCAACCAAGAGTATTGTTGGAAATCTGTAGCTTCTCATTACTTGTGTTATCTGTTGTCTTTGTCTCTGACAACGCTGATTACTCACTCTCATTGAAATGGAAAGTATTAATCTTTTTCAAACTTCAAAGGGTAAACCTGGAATTATATATAAAGGACATAAATACAGAAAATCTTTCAGCTCTACTGTTAGCAATCGTATCACGTGGCGGTGCCTTGATAAGGAATGCGCGGCTTCCTTAAAGACTAATATAACGTGTGATAGCATTGTTGACTTAGCTGGTACACACACGTGTGATAATATTTTAACGCATTCTTCACCCGAATTTTCGTCACCGTCCCTTGTTACTGATGGCTTGGCTACCCAAGTGGAGAAACAAAATATTGACTTCAATCAATCACTGTTGGTATCCGATAATAATTCGAACCTTCTATCTGGTCCATTGAATGATGAGCTTTCTCAGTTAAGAACTGAAATGAACTGTTGAAATCTCGTCTTGAGGAGTTAGAGATTCAGCGTAATGCGGCCTTGGACAGATCAATCAATCTAGATATTCAATTGATGCAGCGCCTGGATGCTGCTAGAGATGCAACAACACAGACTGTTAAAATTGGAGACAGACTACTGGAACTCTAATTGACCGATTACATACATTCATAAATGATGAATTACTCACGGACAATGACATAAATGTATATTGTAGGAAAATGTTTTCTAGCTATAAGGATTTAATTGTTGTTGACACGGTTGTAGGATCACTTATTGTCAATGATAATGATTATGATCACTCTTTTTTAAGTTCAAATTCGTGTGTAAACAGAAATATTGCATTCATTCTGAATGACAGTCGCACCAATAATTGTATGGATGGATGGACTGGCTCTCACTGGAGCCTAGTTGTCTTTGATCATATTGCCAAATGTTTTATAATTTTGACTCATTGCGACAGTATAATAACAAATCTTTAAATATCTTAATAGAGAGGCTAAAACCAACATTCAATTCAGATAGAGTGGTTCATATTGATTGTTTGCAGCAGCAAAATTCTTTCGACTGTGGCATCTTTGCACTTTTTCATCTTGAAAGTTACATTAAAATTAGAAATAAAAATAATTGTCCCGGTATTTATAAAAATTTTAAATTAAGGAAATTTGACGCTAAGAAACAAAGATTGCATGTACTGAACACTATTGTCAATTATTTGAAGCATCAGACTGATGAATTTGAAGCTACAACTGGTGATTTTCCACAACCGATTATTTCAATGAATAATGTTAATCTTGAGAGAGAATCTCTTTTGCCCAAGTCAAAAGCTTCTGATCCTATAAGAAAAATTAAACTTTTCATGGATAGTCAGGGTCGTAATGTCGTTGATAAATTAATGAATGACAAAAATGAAAAATGTCAAGTAATAGGTACACTTAAGCCGGGAGCTGTTTTTCAAGATGTGACCAGTGAGAGCGGTGGTGACTGTTCTGATTTAGGTCCGCTGGATGCCGCTGTATTTATTGCTGGAACTAACGATTTAGCCAGAAATGAGGCCAAGAATTTAATATCAGTTTTACGCAGGAGACTGTCAGATTTGAGACATACTAGAGTTCTCGTATTCGATGTTCCTCACAGGTATGACCTCCCTGATTGGTCGTGCGTTAATAAATTGGTTGAATGGGCAAATATTCAGATACGAAAAACGTGTAAACGCTTTGGAAATGTCACTCTTTTGGAACTGGGTAAGCTGGGGAGACGCTTTCATACAAATCATGGGCTTCACTTGAACAACATGGGTAAGCGCTACATTGCTGATCAGATTTTGAGGGAACTTAATACAGATACATCTATTCAAATTGATAAACCAATTCCTTTAAAAAACTAGACCACTTGGCCGGTATTGATACTAATCAATATTGGTTGAATTTTGTCAATAATGATGCCTTATCTGCTCAAACAAATAAGTCAGCGCCTCTGAAAATAAAATTTATACACCAGAACATTAGATCTTTAAATAACAAAATAGATAGACTGGAAATATTCCTTGACTTGGAACGACCGGATTTCCTAATTCTAACTGAACACAGTTTAAAAAACACGGAGCTAACTTGTTTGAATGTACAAAATATGCGTCTAATTGATTATTATTGTAGAGTTAATAAGAGTATGGGTGGCGTTGCTATATACCATAGTACGTGCGGTAATCAACAGCCCCGTAACATAGTTAAAATTAACATAAATGATTTTTGTATAGAGGGATGCATTGAATTAGCTTGTTCCAAGTTCAATATAAATAAGGATGTATACGTACTTCTAGGTATTTATCGGCCTCCAAATGGTGACATAAACTTATTTTTCAACAATCCGATTGATGTCCTTGAGAAATTGTCGGCGAATATGGGAATCAAATTAATCTGTGCAGGTGATTTCAATATTGACTTCTTGATGGATTCTTCCCAACGTAGAGCTTTTTTGAATGTACTGGATCAGTTTAGTTTAAGGTACAATATTGAAGTTCCCACTAGAATATCAGAGCTTAGTAAAACGGCCATTGATAATATAATTACTAGTTCCTCATTGACTAATATTAATGTAGACGTAATACACTCATGGCTATCGGACCACACTGCTCAGTCTATTGTGTTGAATTTTACGAATTGTACTCCCATTGCAAAAAATATTTCCTATGTTACATTCCGTAATTGTAGTGTCAATAATATGGTTGGCCTTGAGGCGGCTTTGTCAGTTGTAGATTGGAGTGCTGTTGCCTCCGAAAATGTAACAAACAACAAATATGAGTTGTTCCATCAAACCTTTCTTCACTATTATAACATTCATTGCCCTATGGTGACCAAGCCCTCACCTACGACGAAAAGGAAGAAACATAGCGGTGGTAACTGGATGACTGAAGAAATTAAACAAATTAGAACTGTGCTTGAATTTGCAACAGGGAAGGCAAACGCAATACCAAATTTAGATACATCTCTTATCAACAGTGTAAAAAATCATTATGACCAGCTAGTAACCAGAGCAAAAAAAGAATTTTATGGTTATTTAATTAAAAATTCAACAAATAGATCTAAAACCAGTTGGAAGCTGATAAATCAATTTAGAGGTAAAGGGTTTGAACGAAAAATTGACTTACTAGGACTTGATATTGAGGATGAACATGTTACTGACAAAAGACGTATTGCAGATGAATTTAACAATTTTTTTGCTAGCGTTGCTCAAAGATTAAGTGAAGATTTAAATAAAACACAACTGACTTCTAATAATACTCCTATAAGCAACCAGAATGTTCCAGTTCCGCCATCTGAGCACTTCTACCTAATACCATCTAACGAAGATGAGATCTTACAAACTATCAATAGATTTAAGCCAAAAAATAGCACTGGTCATGATGATGTCTCCTTAAGGGTGTTAAAGCAGTGTAAAAGAGCCATTGCCCAGCCAATATCTTGCATCGTCAACTCTATGCTCGAATCTGGTGAATTTCCGGCCATTTTAAAAATAGCTAAAGTTATTCCACTTTTCAAAGAAGGTAGCAAACATGACATAAATAATTTCAGACCCATTTCAATTTCAACAGCTTTTTCAAAGATTTTTGAATCCATCATTCTCACTAGACTGGTAGCCTACCTAGTTAAGCACAATCTGATTTCACCCAATCAACATGGTTTTGTAAAACAGAAATCAACTACTTCAGCCCTAATAGAAATTTTTGAAGGACTGATAACAAACATTGAAGATGGTAAATATATGGCTGGTGTAATGCTAGATCTATCAAAGGCTTTCGATTGCGTGGACCACAGCCTGTTGTTAGATAAATTAAATGGCCTTGGTATAAATGGTAGAGCAAATGATCTCATAAAGTCATATCTGTCTGATCGATATCAGTATGTTTCAATTCAAGGCGATCAGGAACAAACCGCTTCAAAACTTGTTAAAGTATCCTCAGGAGTACCGCAGGGTTCTATTTTGGGACCTCTTATTTTTATACTATATATAAATGATATTTCTTCTCTTGTACCTCAAAATAAGTTGATGCTATATGCTGACGATACATCTTTGATATTTGCGGACAGAAACTTGGAAGACCTGGAAATTGATTGTAATCTAGTGTGCAATAGAGTTGTTCAGTATTTTAATTCGCTCTCCCTGACAGTAAATTCAAAAAAAGTAGTCTAATAAATTTTAGTCTGAAACACAGTGCGATTGAGCCACATTTGTTTATAGGAAATGATTGTATACGAAATACAGATTCTGTGAAATTACTTGGCCTAGAACTAGATTTCAAGTTTGTGTGGGATGAGCATGTAAATGTAATAGTTAATAGAGTGAGTAGAGATCTTTTTGTGATAAGAAATATGGTAAAATTTGTACCATTATCTGTTTCAAAGATGGTTTACTTTGCATTGTTTCACTCCCATGTTGCTTATGGAATAGAGTTATGGGGAAGCACTGCAGATTTGCACTTCCAAAAAATATTTAAATTGCAAAAAAGAGCTATTCGCTATTTGGCTGGACTCAAATTTAATGAGTCATGTAGAGAGGCTTTCGTCTATTTGAACATTCTAACTCTACCCTCAATTTATATTTTCAAATTATTAGTCTTCACTCACGACCATATCTCAGATCTGGCCACAAACGCTGACATCCACAATCATAATACTAGAGGCAGAAATAAATTAGCTTTAAGACAGCACAGGCTTCAACTGTATGAGAAAATGCCTTCTTACATTGGTTCAAAGCTTTACAATAATTTACCAATTGAGCTGCAGTCCCTAACAAACAAGAATATATTCAAAAAGAAATTATACAGCTTTCTTGTTGCAAAAGCTTATTATAGTTTCAATGATTATTTCTGTAATACATGATTGAAGCATCTAGTAATAATAAATTTCTATGTCCTGCACTACTTTTAAAACCTACTTTATGTATCTGATGTATTTGTACTGGTGCTTATTTTATGTCCATTGATGTGAGTATATTTTCAACAATTCCTCAAGGAATGACCTGTGACTAGACGATATTCAAATGTATATTGTATTATATGCTGTGTTGAATAAAGAGATTATCTTATCTTATCTTTGTTCCAAGTTTGAATCACAGCATGTTTCATATCCTAAACGCGGAGAGACAATTAAATTCAAGAAACTAAGCGCCACGTTGGAGAAAAAGTATACCATTTACGCGGATTTAGAAACTTACGTTGTTAATATCGATAATAATGGTGATGATGATGAATCCGATTTGGATGGAATCACTCATAGCTATACAAAGAAAACAGCACGACAGATTCCCTGCAGGTATTGTTTTGTTGTTATCAATGTGAACGGGGAAATCACTTACGGACCTGTACTCCATAGATCGAGTAGTTTAGATGAAAAAATCATGGAGTAATTTCTTCAGGAAATTACAGATCTCGGCGATATTTTGTATGAGGATATGAAACGTGAAATTCCGATGCAACATTTATCCGAAAGTCAAGAGTGTGAATTTCAAAATTCGGTAAACTGTGGGCTTTGTGCTGAACCGTTCTTAGACTCCGATATTAAATGTCGTCACCACGCACATGAAACCGGAAATTACCTATGTGCAGCACACGTTTCTTGTAATTTATTGGCTCGTACTCCGGAGTACATTTCGTGTTATTTTCACAATTTCTCCAGGTTTGATTCACATTTCATCCTGAAAGCGCTCGGTAAATGCGAAAAAGAAATTTCCTGCATCGCAAATACGTCAGAGAGATTTTTGACACTTTCAGTAGGCAAAATTAAATTTTTAGATTCCTACAAGTTTATGAACGAATCCTTGGAAGTATTATTGCATAATTTAGTAGAAAGTACAGACATGGAAAATAAGTTTGAACGTTTATTTTCAGTGTTTCATCACCCGCCGCGCGAACACAGACAACTCTTGTTGAAAAAAGGAATATATCCTTACTCATACATGAGTTGTCCCGAAAAATTCGTGGAAACATCGCTTCCCCCCATCAAATGTTTTCATAATGATTTAACCAATACACCTCTGTCTCGCGAAGAATATGAGCATGCGCAAAGAGTGTTCTCGACATTCAAGCTGAAATCGCTTGGTGAATATCACGATTTCTATTTATGTTTGGATGTGATGCTATTAGCGGAAGTTTTTGAATCCATGAGGTCTACGCTTTTTAGCTCATACGGCCTTGATGTCACTCATTTTGTTTCCCTCGCACACTTTACCTGGAATTGCATGTTGAAACACACTAAAGTTGAACTAGAGTTGATTACTCATCCTGACATGCATCTCATGTTTGAGGCGGGGATGAGGGGCGGGGTCTCATTTATCAGTAAACATTATTGTGAGGCGAATAACAAACATCTGCCTGAGACATACGACCCCTCAAAACCGAGTAATTATCTTCTTTATATCGATGCAAACAGTTTATACTCGGAAGCTATGAGCCGAAACTTACCTGTTGGAAATTTCAAATTCCTCTCAGAGGAAGAAATTTCCAAGCTTGATTTTGTGAATTTGGACAGCAATTCAGAAACTGGATATGTAATAGAATGTGATCTCAAGTATCTGAAAGAGTTACATGATAAGCATGCCAGCTTCCCACTCGCGCCTCTCCACCAAACACCCCCACACGAATTGCTGTCAAACTATCAAACAAATGAGAATGGTCAAACTGGAACCAAAAAGCTCATGAACACACTTTTTGACCTTGAAAAGTACATTGTGCATTACCTCAATTTAAAGCTCTACCTTCAACTCGGTTTGCAATTAATGAAAGTACATCACGTAATTAGCTTTTCCCAATCTCCCTGGCTGAAAAGCTACATTGACTTCAATATCCGCAATAGACAGAATGCGAAAAATAAATTTGAAATATCCTTCTTTAAGGCCTGTTGCAATCTGATCTTTGGTAAGACTATTCAATCTGTACGCAAGCATATCAATGTTAAAATTATCACGGATGAAAAACGGTTAGATAAGTACATTTCAAATCCGTTATGCAAATGCTGGCAAATAATTAGTCCGAACATGATCGCGGTTTTCTCTTGTAAGTTGGAACTAAAAATGAACAAGCCTGTCTATTCCAGGTTTTCCATACTGGACTTGAGTAAATTTCATATGTACAATTTTTTCTATTGTAAATTACAAAAAATTATACCGTGGGATCGCGTAGAACTCTGTATGACCGATACCGATAGTTTTCTTTAAAATGTAAAAGTGGAAGACATGTATCAGTTGATTAAAGAAAATTTGAACCTTTTCGACACTAGCAACTACCCTCCTTACCACCCATGCTTTTCCATGGAGAGAAATAAAGTTGTAGGAAAGTTCAAGGATGAGACAGCTTCAAAACCCGTCCATAAATTTATAGGGCTTCGATCAAAACTTTACTCGTATTTAGTATGTAATGAGAATGAAGAACCTGTAAATAAATGTGTAGCAAAGGGTGTACAGACCGCAGTGAAATGTAGAAAACTTAATTTTAATTTATATAAGAAATCATTGATTGAACATTGTGAACACATTGAAAAATTCAATATGATGAGGTCCTATAATCACACCATGTATCAGATTGAATGTGCAAAAATCTGTTTGAGTCCTTATGACGATAAGAGATATATTGCAGAGAACCGTGTGGACACTTTGCCTTTTGGACATTATAGAGTGCCAACAACGCTCTGAACTGATTGCTCAGTATGTCCCACGACGATCATCCATCACCACTAATTTTGATTTTGTGTTGTGAATATGAATATTATTAGATCTAAGATAGTGTTAGAACTTCATAGCGTACCACGTGTCAACTATCCCACTTGCAAATATGAGTTGAAAAGTGAAAAAGACTTGCTTCAAGCCGATCTCATTGAGATGAGCAGTTTATCACGTTTTAATAAAGGTTATAGGTATATCTTAGCTATTATTAATTGTTTTTTAAAATTCGCATATTGTGTACCATTAAAAGATAAGTCAAGTCAATCTGTATTTGATGCACTCGAACCAATTATTTCTAAAAATAAGGGAGTTAAGCTGTTTCAATCAGATCAGGGAACAGAATTCTTTAATTCAAAAGTTAAAGCACTATTAGATAGATACAGTATTAAACATTACCATGTTTTTAGCGATAAGAAAGCTTCCATAGTTGGAAGGTTTGATAGAACAATTAAAGCAAAATTTTATAGATATTTAACTGAACGTGGAACCAAAAACTGGATATTGCAACTAGACAGTTTGGTTCGCAATTATAATGCAACAATGCACACTTCAATTAGAATGAAACCTAAAGATGTGAGGAAAAAAGATCGTTATCGTGTTTTTATGTCTTTGAATTCTGCATTCAATAGACAATATAAATTGAAAAATTCAAAACCAAAATTTAAGCTAGGAGATGTTGAACGAATCTCAAAGAAAAGGGTTCTTTTCGATAAATCTTATAACATAAATTGGAGCACAGAGTATTTCGTGATTCATTCTATATTCCCTTCTCAACCTGTAACGTACATCTTGCGAGATCTAAACGGAGAAGTAATTAGTGGTAGGTTTTACGGAGAAGAAATTAGAAAAACACAATAAAACGAATCGGAGAGACAAGTATATCTGATTGAAAAAATATTAAAGCGAGACAAAAAAGGATTGCTTGTTAAGTGGATTGGATTTTCAACACCTAGTTATATTAGTAGAAGTCAACTATTAGATGAAAAATAATCTATTGTAATATCATATTGTAATACATTCCATTCAATGTAAATATGACGAAGATTTGGTGTGAATATAATACGTCTTTATCAAAAAATTCTTCTCAGTTTCATTTCAATCTGTAGTTTCATTTTCGTAATTTGCTTTCGCTAAGGCTTAGATAAGGGGGAGCAACAGATGCATTCTCGTAAAGAGGGTGCGGGAGAGAGAGGGAACGATATATTGAAGTGAGAAACTTCTATCAGTGCATTGCTGTGAAAGGGGAGAGTGACAGCGAGCACATGTTGACTGCATTCCGATGTCATAAGCCATACACACTCAGACACCCATGTGGTGGGTGGCACACAGCCTCCTCCTTGATAACTTACAAAAAATGATTAGTTCCTTATCAGATCACATGCTGTACACATGTCTAACATGAGTAATATCCCAATAGTGAATTTCGACAATGTTATAAGACAGAAAGAAATGCCAACATGGTGTAAAAATGGTAAGTTGTTACCTCATAATGCAAGGATCCTTATAATAGGCTCTTCAGGCTGTGGCAAGTCCAATCTGCTATTTAATTTAATTTTTTCAAAGAATGGGTTGAGATTTAAAGTATATACTTGCATATGAAGAGCGAGTATCAAGATAAGTACTTGTTTTTGAGAAAAGTCTTTTCAAAAATGAAGGATATTGAATTTCATATAAACAACAATTCTGAATCTATACCACATCCAAACAAAATATTAGAATATTCTTTAGTTATATTTGACGATTTACAACTTAATCATGTACCTCGAATAAGAGAATATTTTACTATGGGCCGATATCGTAATATTGACACGGCATATTTAATTCAGAGTTATGGAGCTACACAGAAACATTTCACTAGGGACAATGCAAATATGATTATAATCTTCAAGATAGATTTATTGAGTCTCAAATTAATTCACAGAGATCATGTTGGAGGAGATATTTCTTATGAAGATTTCAGTAAACTTTGTCATAAAGTTTGGAATCGTAAACCTCATAATTTTGTAACTATTATGACTGAGTGTGGAATTAATAGCGGCAAGTACCAAGATTCGCTCGATACGTTTCTTACTGTTCAGTAGAGATTGATTCTTTGTACAGTCATGTTGTCTAAAACACGCAGCAGAAAACTGAATAGAAGGAACGTTGGTTTAATTGATAAGATTAAGAAATTGAGAAAAGTAATCAGCGACAAGCATAAAAGCTTACTTAATTTTGAAAAACGATTGGAGGAATACAATAGGAAAACGCTCTCACCGTTGATAGAGCCCATAATTGAACTGGGAAAAAACAAATCTAGTTTTCACTCTAATCATGGTGTAAAACCAAAAAAAGGAAGAAGTAAAAGAGGAAGAAGAGAGTATGGAGATTGATGATGAGGAGTCGAGTTATGATAAAAGCTATGGGAGTTCAACAGGCAATCTCTTAAGCTCAACTAAATTTGAAAACAGTTTACTTGGTTCTAGTAAAAACAATGAGCTGCTGTCACAATACCTAGAAACGTTTCATGCGGAAAAATTGAATAATTCAATTAGTTATGGAATTTCATACAATTCTAAAGATGATGTGTATTATATTGGAAATCAGCAAGTAATATTTGATAACGGTTATATAGATATTTATAATGAAAGATTTCGTTTAACACATGGTCTACTTGAGTTATTATTCAGTTCAAGACCGAATTCGAATCTTTATAATCAGAGAGATCTGGATAAGTATAAAAAAATCTTAACACTCACAGGCATACATTTAGATCAAAGAGGGTATGTTAAACGAAATCAGGGAATTAAATTGCAAATGATTCAGAAGTTATTTCCCAGTAAAAAAATTAGTAAAAAGAAGGGGTGGGGTTTATTGAAATTTGCAAAAAATAATTCTCATTATAGAATTTATCAATACTTTGATAATTTTGACGAATTAGTGGAAAGATTAAATTTACTCTATTCCTCAAAAGCTTCTGGCAACACTGGACATGATGTTGAGATTGCGTCTATAATTGAAGAGCTAAAAGAAGCAAAACTAATTGTTTAGTGTTACGATGACTTTGCATCGATTCGGTCAGATTGAAACACCTACTAACGCTAATCTTACGTGTGATATTGACTCGATAACACAGAAAATAATTGAATCGATAAATCAACAAGGAATCAGCGAAGCTGTGAAATTTTATTTAGATTCACAAATAACCAAACTCATTTCGGAAAATACTAAGAATATTGGTGTGAGCATAATTGAAAGAGAACATATTCTAAGTTCATTACAAAATTTTAGCGCCAATATTGATAAAGCTATTGCAGAGAGAACTCTAACTTTAGAATCTGCTCTAGGAGAAGTGAAAACTTTAACAGACAGCTTTTCATTCCAGTTGGACAGTATTAACAGCGATAAAGTTGATAAAGGTTATTTAGATGAGAAATTAAAAGTCATATCAGATAAAATTAAGAATTTGGAGGTGTTGGACAGAAACTACCTCAATACTAAATTAAAACAGCTTAGTACAGAAATTTTTACTAAAGTAAATGAAACACACCCATTGTCAATTGATAAGCAATATTTAGAATCTACTTTGCAGAAATTGACTAGTTCTTCATTAACAAAGGAAGAGTTTGAAAAACAATTATCTGAAATGGCGAGTGCAATAAAAGCTAATATTATGGACGGTATTGAACAATTCATTACAAAAGATGCTATTGCTATTCTGATTAATCAAATTGCAGAAAAGTATGCAACTAAAAATGATATAGGAGATTTTATTAAGAAAAACGAGATGGAAGTTGCTATGAAAAGCATTCGTGATGAAATAGATGAGGCAATTAAAAATTCGGAAGAGGGCTCTGTTATGAAACTGCAATGTTTGGCTGCATTCATAGATTATCTTAATTTATTCATCCATAAGATAGCTTACAATATCGTGAGCGGATATGCACATGTCAGCTTTAATATGAATTGGATAGAAGCTAAGCAACATAACCTTTCAGAAAATCAGGTTGCCAAAATTATCACTACCAAAATGGGTTTAGCCCAGTACAAAGGGTTTGTATTGTCTCCGAAAACATAAAATCTTGTGAAAGGATAACACTTGTCATATGAGAGAGAGAGAAATTTGAAGCACGGTGAACTTTAATGGTTTTCTTGCTAACACATGCCGCTACAAGATGATAAATCAGTCTATACATTTTTTCATGTGTCTATGATTGAATGTAACGGTTTTTTCGATGCAGGAGTTATATGAACTCACTCTTATCTATAGAATTTGGGAAGGGGAAACATTCACCTCACAGAGAGCAGCGTAGCACATGTGTCATTTCTCTGGAGAAACATTCAACAAGGGGGAGTGTAGCACGCGCGCGCGCCCGCGCACGCGTCACTTCAGTCTAAACACCCGAACCGACAAGTTCACAACATGATGTCTAACTATTTTGATTGGAGAAGTTTCAATGCGTTCTCTGTAGAAGCAAATCCACTAGCCGATTGGGGTTTTGAATTTTATCCTTATGATTGGTTCGTAGTAACGAAGGTAACATTTGCCGATAATGGCAAAATTCACCTTAAAATTATCGATATTGATAGTGAAGGTGACTTTAAACACACTATTAAGTTGCCGAAAGAATATTCAGTGGTTTTGAATGAGGATAACATCAGAAGTTTTAATTCTCGTTCATGGGAATTGAACGCAAGTGGGAATTGTATCTTCTTAAGACAGTTTCATGGTAACTATAGGCCTTGAGTATTAAGATAGCCCCCACCACCCAAGTGAAATAGGTCTGAGAATATGTAAGTATTTTTAGATATGCTAGCTCATTCCAATTATACTTACATATTGTCGGAGAAAACACTTTAACAATAACGACTGGGATGTTTGTACAGCAAAAAAGCTCAATTTTTTACACATTCATAAACAGTTTGATTGAACTCTTGACTGTCAGTTGGAAACCAAGCATAATATGGATATTATAGAACTTAGATTATTGTAGAGATAAGGATTCACTTTAATCTGTCAGTATAGCATTAGATGTAGAGTGATAGGGAATTTCTCAATTCACTTTAATCTGTCAGTATGGCAATAGATGTAGATATAGAGAGAGATAGGGAATTTCTCAATTCACTTTAATCTGACAGTATAGCAATAGATGTAGAGAGAGGGAATTTCTCAATTCACTCTAAACTGTCAGTATAGCATTAGATGTAGAGAGAGAGAGAGAGAGAGAGTAGAATTAGATGTAGAGAGAGATAGGGAATTTCTCAATTCACTTTAATCTGGCAGTATAGATTTAGAGTGATAGGGAATTTCTCAATTCACTTTAATCTGTCAGTATAGATGTAGAGAGGGAATTTTTCCCCTCAAAGGGAAATTATTTTTTCCCTCACTCTCTTCATCCCCCTCATCTATACTGGAGCAGGGGAAGGGTGAATCTATTTTGAGAGAGAATGAGAGAGAGATATCTCTTTCTCCTTCTTCATCCCCCTCATCTCCACTGGAGCAGGGGAAGGGTAAATCTATTTTGAGAGAAAGTGAGAGAGAGATATCTCTTTCTCCTTCTTCATCCCCCTCATCGCCACTGGAACAGGGGAAGGGTGAATCTATTTTGAGAGAGAGTGAGAGAGAGATATCTCTTTCTCCTTCTTCATCCCCCTCATCTCCACTGGGCAAGGGGAAGAGTAAATCTATTTTGAGAGAGAGTGAGAGAGAGATATCTCTTTCTCTCTCTTCATCCTCCTCATCTCCACTGGAGCAGGGGAAGGGTAAATCTATTTTGAGAGAGAGTGAGAGAGAAATATCTCTTTCTCCTTCTTCATCCCCCTCATCTCCACTGGGCCAGGGGAAGGGTAAATCTATTTTTAGAACAGGGAAAATCTATTTTTAGAACACCTCCCACCCTGTGGGGGGAGGGATGAGGGCGGGGGAAGGTGGGATGGGAGAGGGGTGAGAGGGGGGAGGGGGATTTCAAGCAAAAAAACCCGTCTGAACTGTCAGAATCCCTCTACTGAATTTCTTGCAGATAGACTACACTATAAATATAAATATAATTGGGTGTTTGAAATATTTATGTGGATACAGGTGAAAATATATTTGGTGTAGGTCTCTATCTACCTCTATAGTTGTATGTGAATTCGGAAAATATTATTTTTTTCAGTATCTTATACGGTAAACATGTGCTACGCCGATACAAAAGTTATAGATATTCATTAAAGTTGAAATATTAGCTGATTTGAACCATGAAATTAATTCTTTCTAAAATATAAACTTTTTATTCGGAATTGGCTAGATGATTGCTAATTCAACTTCCCCTCTCGTTATTCTACTTTTCTTCCACCTTCTTAGGAGTTCATTGTACAAGCAAATTCCATTCATCCCTATTCATTGCTTTCACTTCTTTCAATGCCAAAGAGTGAGTGAGAGAGATAAAGCAAGAAAGAGTGAGAGAGCGTGCGAGAGGTAGATATAGTGCGACAGAGAGTGTGTGTGAGGAAGTGCAAAAAATTTGTGAGAAAACTATTAACTCTCTCCCGCTCACACATAATTATATAGTGATACATACACTTACACACTCTCTCACATACACACACACACACTCTCCCACCCTCTCTCTGTATAACTATTTATTTTTCTCACTCTCTCTGTCTCTCTTACTCTTCCTCTTTTTATCTCTCTCACTCGCTCTCTTTTTCTCTATTTGCCTATAAATAAAAAATTGTATGTTGAGAAAAGCCACTGTACCTTTTTAACATTTCTAGAATAAAGTACCGTATGCATCGTGAAATAACATTAACATTATTACATTATATACAGTCTAATGCTTAGTTCATTGTATATGCTATTGGTTCAATGATCAATTTATCGTGATATCATAGATATTTTGAATAGTAAATCAGAATACAAATCAATTATTGTAATGCGGAGGTGCAATAAAATGAGGAGTCAACATTGAGTGAAGACAATGAGGTGTTGAGAGAATAAGACGCTGATGTTGTCAATACCATTAGATTTCTTCCACATAGAAATACAGTGGCATCGACAATATCAACGTCTTATCCTTTCAATTATGGAGATATACTACAACATCTGTTCCCATACAATCAAATTTCAATTTGGTGTGTTGATTGTCATGATAGCTTAAAGTAATGTATTCTTAATTCTTCTGTTTTGAATATTATTATACCTCATCCACTGAAAAAGACAGTGGGCCTAAAGACATAAAGCTTTTTGGCTCTCACACCAAATAAATTTGAAACAAATTAACATCATGATTTCTTGAAGAAATGTATAAAAAATAGCTTGATCGACTTTTAATAATTTTATTTTATCTGTTAATGAGAAAGTTTTTCCTGGAAAAAATGTGGACGCCCATAATAAATTTGACTTGCATGGTATTTGTTTGCATGATTGAACCAGCCACTGCTTCATTATTTATGTTTTCTCCACAAAACAGTGCCGGTCCCAAGCCCGGATAAATAGGTGAGAGTTGAGGATATCAAAATAATTTATGTCCTCGTAAAGCAATATTACAGTTACAATATGACTTTTACTATACTACTTATACTCGTATTACTACTACTACTACTAAATGCTTTCATTCCTAACATTAGTGGCAGTTGCTTGCACAAGTTAATACATACGCACATTTTTGTGTACACTATATTTTTTCTATGTTGAAACTATATCTGTATTAAGTAAAGTTAAAGAAAAAAATTATTCTCGTTTAAGAATGGGGCTTTCAGTTCAATGAGCAAGGAAAGTTGTCTGAGTGTACCACACCAGATTTTTTTCAGTTAATTTCATTTTCCAACGAACTTGATCTGTAGAAAAAATCTCGCTAACGCTCGTTCCAAAATAAGTAATAGAAATTTTGCAAATTGTAAGGCTCAAGCATAATTTTCTCCTGAGGTTTCCAATCCAGATATAGAATTACGTTGAGTTTTAATTATCTGAACTGAAAAGTCTATATTGGCCTAATCGGTCCAGATTAGATTCTCTCAGATAAGCAATGCTTCCAACATTTACCTATTACGAAGAACGGATAATTTGCCCTGATTCAAAGATTATTCATATGATTCTATTTAAGTCGTTGATTCCCTGAACAAAAACTAATCCACTGAAGTCTGTATGGAGCATGAAATGGGATCATAACATTGCCTTTGTTATTAAGCTAGTTAACGTGGTAAATCACACGTTTAATATATCTTCATAGCAACATGTTCTACTTATCACAAGCTAAAACCTTTTAGCAACTACGTGGAACAATAATTGATTTCAAATTTCAACTACCGACTCTTATTTGATGAAATCGAATACATAGATCAATATCATATTGTATGATTTATATGACATGAGTGAAGTTAGTTCATAATACAAATATTTCAGCCATGTATAGGGATCCCTCACCTTCATTACTTTTATTGCCATACAATAAAATGTGGTCAAGAATTAACTTTGAGTTACTAAGAGAGCTGCTTACCTATTTTTGAAGGATTAACCCTATTCTGAAAGGATTTCACTTTAAATCCTTCTTCCTCTCAGTTACATTGTCGCCTAGCTATTTATTTCAACAGTTTTACAACGGAATATCTTGTCAATAGTTTTGTGGAACTGTTTGTTGTTCATTGTCATAGCTCTACAGTGTCTATCCTATCACAATACCTTCAAGACGCGTGTATTTATACAATTCATATCAAGAATGCATTGTTAACAGTGCTCGAAACTGCCTTTTGTGTAGGAGTAACTTTCTCCAAATGTTTCAATACAACCCTTACGGTGGAATTACCAATACGGGTAGGATATCTGAATTTTCAGGACAGCTGTGGTTTGCATTACAGTAACTGTAGATCCACAGTATGGCCATTGAAACGTTTTTGCCATGAAGGTTCCAAGTATTTTAATTCTATAATGGAGCTTATAAGTGAAATCACTCGCCTTCACTCATATTGAAGCATATTCTCACGATTATTAACTTCGATTCGATATAATCTCTTTCAAGGTTTTTTTATATTCCCAATATAGTTTTGGAACTTGAAATACCAGTAGTGGATGACATAATATAATACAAATAATGATTTAATAATGCTAGGATCTTGGTCTAGTGTTTCATGAATTATATTTATTGGTCTATTAAACTATAATCGATTTCCCTCCAAAAATGTTTTGCCAAACTCATCGTAAGTTCAAAATGTGTTTCCAATCGGTAAAAGAAATTATAAGTTCAAGATTTCCAATGCAATAAGATAGGATTGAAGTTTGTTAGGAATCTTAATGGCGGATTTGTACCACGTGATCGAGCTAGCCAATCAATAGCGTGATAGTCATTGGTCATACTGTGATTATATAGTTACTGTTGTTTGCATGATATATTATGTCATGCGGTCATGCCTCTATTTCACAAGGTTAATAATTGCAATATTGTGTTAATAAGATAAACTGTTGTTCCAAGTTTGTTCTATTAATAGTTAAATATCAAATCAAATCAAATCAAATTGGTTTTTATTATCATGATTTCAGGGTACAAATATTCATATTATACAACCACGTTACATCTTCTGCAACCAAACAGTCATAAATAAAACTTACAGTTGAACTAAAAAATTAATCATTATAACTAAATCTAGTTGTTATTATATCGTAGCTCCAGAAAATACAACATTATATTTTAAAAAACTTCATGAAAACTCTCCACAAGGCAAAGCCTGTGTGTGGAAGAGGGTCTTGGCGATGATTGGCTAACGTCGGACTGTCCCCATACTTGCATCTATCACATTCTTGGGTAAACCAGGTATTAATATCAGAGAAAATTTGAAGTTTAAAGGATTTTAAGTATAAAAGATGTGAATATTTAGAGTTAAATTTGGACTATCATTACACGACATTTGCTTTATTTATACAATGAATGAATTATCACTTCTATTGTCCTCCCAATCTCCTTTAACTAGTCATTAACATTTTTTTTTTCATAAATATTTTTGGATTTACCTTCGGTATTATAGATTTTCAGGCAGATTTCTATACAGAGTGTGTGCTATATAATAAGTATTAGTAGTGGAATGAGTTTTGACTAACCTTGGAACTTGGATTCCTATTGCTTCTGACGAACGAGTTCGATAGCTGTGCTCAATTTTCTTAAACATATCTTTATGATTTTTGTACATGTATAATAATATATTTCTTACATAAATTTGCCTTATACTTAAAACATTGAATTCTTCAAAAATTTCATCAGTAGGAGTGCGTATAAGTTTTCTTAATGCTGTTTTAATAATAGATTTCTGTGTAACTTCCAAGGGTTTTAGTAATGTTTTATAGGCACCCCCATAAGCTAAAATTCCCACTTCGATAAGTGACAGAACATAAGAAAAATATATATTTTGTAGCTCTTTTAGTGATAGAATTTTGTTTAATTGGTAAAAAATGTAAATGGCTTTGCGAATTTTACTTTTCAAGAATGCAATATGGGCCGACCAATTCAATTTCTCATCTATCATTACTCCTAAATATTTATAAGCTACTACACTTTCAATCGATTCACAGTTACATTGTATATTGGTAGGTTCGGTACAAGAGTGTAGAGTGATGTTATTAATTCTGTCTTCTTGCCTTCTTCTGGAAAAAAATTCTATGAATTTAGATTTCTTAATATTTAAAGTCAATATGTTATTATCAAACCATTTCTTCAAGAGATGAAGATCTGATGTAGCGTTTTGGTACAGTTCTTGTTTATTTTTACCAGTCACATTTATTGCTGTGTCGTCAGCAAATAAAAATAGATTTCCCTTGATTGGAACTTTTGACACATTATTAACATAGATTAAAAACAGTAAGGGACCCAAAGTACTTCCTTGGACCACACCATACTCTATTACATTTGGTTTACTATCTACTCCTAATATTTGAACAATTTGTTTTCTATCAGAAAGATAACTTTTGAACCATTGATATGAAATATCACGAATTCCAATAAAATCAAGTTTTTTCAGCAGTTTTTGTCGGTCAACGGTATCAAAGGCCTTTTCCAAATCGAGAAATATTACTAAACTTTCCAGATTAACACTTGAAGCCTGATCAATCTCTTGCGTCAGGCTGAAAAGAGCATCAGAAATATTTTTGTTTTTCCTGAAACCGAACTGTTTGTTAGTTAGAATGTTGTTGGTTTCAATGTAATCACTCAATTGATGTATAACTATTTTTTCCAAAACTTTAGAAAAAACACTTAACAAAGAAATCGGTCTATAGTTACTCTTTTCAGACTTATCTCCATTTTTGAACAGTGGAAAAATTTTGGCTATCTTAAAAGTATCTGGAAAGATGCCTTGTGAGATACTCAAGTTGTATATGTACTTTAGAGGCTTTACAAATAATTTTATATGTTGTTTAAAAATTTTAGTAGATATACCATCATGACCCGGTGCAGACATTCCTCTCAGTTCTAAAACAGTGCGCAAAATATCATTATCAGTAACCTCTTTGAAGTGGAATTCGGTATTCGAACAATAGTCTTCATCATTAATAATATAATCACTTCTAGAATTTACCTTTTCTGCAAGGCTTTGCCCCACCTGCGAAAAATAGTCATTGAATTTATCAGCAATAGTTTTTGATTTAAGTGATGGTGATTGTATATTTTCGACCTCCTTAGAAAAATGTTCTAATGAAAAACTCGGTTTCTTGTTATCTCGACCTGATCACACGAATTAATCACACGCCAAAACTTTTTTGGATCGTTTCCAGCTTCATTCAATTTATCTCTATAGTATTGATTCTTAGTGTTTTTTAACAAGCAACTTTATCTATTCCTATAGGCCTTAAAGTAATTCACAAGCTCAACATTAAATGGCTGTTTATTAACTAATTTGTACAATTTATCTCTTTCTCTAACCGACCTGACCAGCCCTTCAGTTATCCACGGCTTGATTTTTTTGAATTTTGGATTAGTTTGTACAACACATTCCTGGACTTATCGATAAACTTATTAATAGACTAAAAATGTTTGACTTGACTGTGAAATGTTATTTTATTTCCTTTAACATGCCCATTCTTGCATTCAAATGCAACACAATACATCACCATTTCTTGGTCGTATTTTTATTCAATTCTACGCATTTTACAACAATTACATCACAATATTCAAGAGAAAAGGTTGTGATCTAGTACTGATAGCCCTAATACTCATTCAAATCCGTTTATCAACTTTAAAAATGAATAATCGTACTCAAGAGATGCAACAACCTGCTTTAATGTATGAGTACGAGAGAGAAGGGAATCCCACACGGTAGGCCTGATTCACTCACTCCGCCTTACACACTTTTGGCTGTAGCTTAGCATTGGACAGCCCGTTCCAGTTAGTATAGAGTTCACTGACCACAGTATACATACCGCTGTGGCTACAGTTACAATGGGCTAAAACAATTATTACAATGTTCAATGTACAATGTTCAATGTTACAATGTTCCGGTAAACATTTGCACATGCGCGGCTACCGCTATTTACATGTGAATTGTGGTGTTGATGGTTTTTGGCAAAGACCTTAAAAAGATATTTGCATCTTTAAGGTCTTTGGTTTTTGGTCACATGTTTATGATAACCTATCGTTTCAATTTTTCAATCATGAAGTTTACATCCTTCCAGGATTTGAAAAAATATAGTAGTGGAAAAGAAAAAAGAATTAAGGGATGAGCTTGTATATTATGAATTGAAGTATAAATGTACTCATGGTGTTGTAATGAAAAGTAAATCCTAGTGACATGGACCAAAAAAAGTAAGTTTAAGGAAAAAGATATGCGAAAAGCCTTTAAATGAATCATTATAGACCTAAGCTATTTATTACCTAAAATCCCGATTTTATTAGTGGGGGGCGTAGGGGGGTTCTGTACCCAAAACCCCGAAAGAAACAACTTCAGAAGTGATACTTTCAGTTTCAGTTAGTGTTCAATTTACAGCTGCTCTAATATAATAAAATTATGCTCTATTCAGATGTGCTACACCATACATCCGCATAAACCGTATATGCACTAAGCTCACCTTTTCTAAATACAGCATTTTAATGCTTATATGGATATATAATAGAGCATTATAATGCTGTATTTAGACAAGGTAAACTCCGGCAATGAGTGCTGTGACAAACGAAGTTTGTTGCCGCATGCGCAAACGAAGTCATAACTGGAGCGGGTCGCCTGAATTGGGAATATCTGGAACTCAAAATATCTTGCAGCTGGCCGGAATTGGAAATATATGGAACTCCGAATATGTTGACAGGCGGAACTCCGAATATCGTGCAGACCGGCGGAACTCAAAATATCTTGTCAGCTGGTGGAATTGAAAGTATGTGGAATTGGAAATATATCGAACTCACAGTATCGATCGTTATTAGGGAGACTGTGTAAATGTGTGATGAAACAAATTTATCGCAAAACAAATATGAAGGGTTCTATAGTGAGGTCCACGTTATAATGACTATTAGATCAACTTTGGTTTTGCTATCCTTGTCTATCATTCGACAAAGCCGGTGGTATTATCCTTTTCTAGGTCCACAACGATGCCAATTATGTTTATGACAGTGTAGAAATATAATTAATTAATGCAGAGAATCGGCATCGCTATTCTTCTATCTTTATCCACTGCCATTATAACGTGGACCTCACTATATATAGTTAACCAAGAATAAATTCATCAACAGTCGTCAGTCTTGTTTGAAACAGATAACAGAGTTTTGAAAATTTGCATAATATGTACATGACTATTATTTTATAAACCACTATAATTTTAATTCGTGTTTTTACTGTTGGTTATGGTATTAGTTATAAAATGAAGTAGCAATAATGTAGCATACCTAATAAAAAAATCTTTATTATAACAAGAAAGAAACTGACTTATATGTTGGTAAGTATTTCATTATTTAGGATTTGAATTTTCCTATTGAAATATTATGTTGCTATTTATCCATGATAACAATTAATGTTTATTTTTCAAGGTTGTTGGTCATTAACTTAGTTACATAGGTACAGTATTTCCTAATACATTTAGAGTTGAACAATAAGCAAGTTTCACTGTGAATCAATGAGATTGGTTGATCAACATTGTTTCATTGTTTATCATTTTATTTTATAATCATATGTATCACATAAAGTAATACAATAAGAGAGACAACTTTATATTTTCAATGTTTTTAATTAAAAACATCAAACTTAAAACTAGAGTAGCATACCATATTTTATTGATTTAACTTATTTTGGCTATTTAGTTTTATTCTGATGATAATTCACTTAGCCTATATTTATTTAATTTATGCTAGGCCTAATTGGAAACTATTTTTCAGATAACAATAGCAATTGCTTCCCTGCGTATCATCATTACTACTGCCTATATCGTACCTATATTTTGAGTTTTCTGTGGAGAACGAATGGCTCAAGTTAATGAAGCTAATGAAATATCTAAAACCTACCAAGTAAGTTTTCTTTAATATCAACCTATTAAAACTAGATGTAAGTTACTTAACTTTTGTGAAATGGTTTATTTACTTCTTTATGATTTAACTTCTTCAGCCCTTGCCAGTAATGCCAGGTCTTCGGGAACATTAAAAACTAGAAACTTTATAAAAGCTATAAAATATAAGTTGATGTGTTCCAATAATCTAATGAAATTAATTAACATTTGCAATAAGTAAAGGTAGGTAGGCTACTGAGGCACCCATACTTGATTTGCTATGTTTTCATATAGAAAATAAAGTTTTCCTGTACGGTAACTGTTTTCCTATTATCACAGATAGCTTAGCCCCTTATCCTGTCTCGCTTTCTGTGTTTTATTGGGTGCACTACAAGCTTTTTTGTGAATCTATAGCAATGATTCTTTTATTTGATATTTTTCCTATTAACTTATCATTAAGTTAATACAATAATAAAAAAGAACTCTACATAACCTCATTTATTATAACTCTACTTATATTGTATCATTTTTCATCACCTAGGCTCAAGATACTTCTAGAAAGTCGCCTTTGTAAAATACCGGGGTGACTTTGACCCACGTCGCGGAAAAAGATTCAAATCATTTATCTCCGATATCTGTTATCCGAAATCGATGTTTAACATTTATATCCATAGCCTTGATCATTATCTAGGTTTTACAATCAATATCTTGTCGAATCTCGGTATATTACTTGAATTATCGACATAAAATCTAGCTTCTTGCTTCATCTTGTGATTTTGTTGTCTGAGAACTTCGTAGCCTATTAGAAAACTCATTTCTAAAAGACTTATAATATTGGCGAGTACATTTATTTTTGTTTTTAATTATATTTTAATTGTTATACATAGTGATCATTTGAAAAGTCATTTTAGGTTAAAATTATGGTGACTTTGTCCCAGTATAAAAATTGTGGTTTCCATTTACCATTTTTTGGTTTCTCGCATAAAACTCAAAAATATGTATCTTAAGGACTTACCATAACTATCATATATAACAAATTAAAGCTTACATGATCTACAATATTCATTCTACAACTTTTTTTTATCTCCTCTAGTTTTCGAGATATCCGCTCTTGAAGGTGTGACATTAAAAAAAACACATTTGCCACCAATTTTTTTCTATTTTTGCTTTTATAACTTTTTAAAAATCGATGGGAAAAATCCATGTTGATTATGAGCTTATAGAGCATTAAATTCTCCTCAATTTGATGTATAAATTCACACTTTTACAAATTTCTCAACACTTTTTGCAGCAGCTTTAGTGTTGAGTGTGAAATATCCATTCTTGCAACAATAGACCAATGGACAAAGGAATTTGGAGGGAATGTTTTAAACAACATTTTTGACTTATCAGCTATGTTGAAACTAGTTAGGAGAAGAACATATCAAAAGTCCCCATTTTATGATGCATTTTTGGAGAGCTATGACCCATGAAAGAGCAAAACATTGGATAAAAACCTGCTATTTTAAGAATTACACACCTTCAAGAGCGAATATCTGGGGAACTGTTGGGAATATCACAAAATTTCACTAAACAAAAAGTGTAGAGAATGTATCAAGCTTCATTTTTGAATAGTTAGTTATGTCGGTTGAATGCATTGTTTTCAATATATGAGCGTGGAAGCAAAACGCTGAAAAATGCAACTTTTAAACCTTTTCTAGGTGGTTTGGTTTGAATCATCATGACTGGCTTTCTGATGAACCTATGCGACGCCATTAAGGAATGGCTTACTACTGTATGGTCGACTGGATCTGTACTTCCTGTATTTACTGATCCGGAGACCACTGAATAGTATTGTGTTGCACAGAGGTTAAGAGTGCGTTGCAAGCATCTGTATGCTTTAACCAGTCGTCTGAAACAACCATAATCTTTTAGGGGTGTAAATGGAGATCGAAGTGTAAAATTCGCCTTTCTTTTCTGGACGATATTCCAAGTGGAGCTGGATGTTTCTGCACAGAGCACGATAGGGATTGTTCAATGGACGCCCTCACTGCCGCGATATTTTCAGGTACCCCACCTTTTTTAGGTTGCCCAGCTTGTTTTCTAGGAAGTGCAGATCCTTTCGACCAGATCAGGAACTGTCATGAAGATTCAAACCAAACCGCCTACAAAAAGCATCTGCGTCGCTACCACATTGTGATTGTTTTTAAAGAACGTTCCAACAATAAAGCCTCGATGCTCACCTTAACACTGCATGATGAACATGAATACTTAAAATGACATAGTTTCCGCCATATAACAACACCACTCTTATTCCACTATTCACCTGCGCACTCTTCACTGATTTGAAAGTAGGGAGTCCATTCTGACCAAACTTTTAGGCTTATCAAAACAGGGAATATGTCGGCCATGATAGCTAAGACAAGTAAGGCTGCACTCTTTAGTCAGCTAGTGCTCTATACGATACGTGCAAAATGGATGCAACCCTTAGAAATAAAAATCAATATAAATTTCATGTGGATTGAGAGTAGATTAATCTCTAGTATGATGCATTCAATCTTTTTAATTATTATTTCTTCTACTTAACTCGTTCTTCTACTAATACGTTTTTCTTTTTAGAAATAAAAATGCCATTTATGTCTGCCTGTCACCACATAGAAAGCTTTCCGAAAGACACAATTCCTTGGTAAGTAGTTCCTCACTTTACTTGATTATTGGTTTATATAGTGTCTCAAAAAGGATGTTAAGTTTTTAGAATTACTGTGAAGGTAGTGATTTCAATGTTTTAATGTTTCTACACATCCAAGTCTCTATTGTTCAATTAGATTGTCCTATTGTCCAAATTAGTCTCACGTTTATTGTCCAATTGAGGATACATCATAATTAAGAGATATATTAGGGTGAAGAGTTCTGACTGAGGCCTATAGCTGAATTATGCCACCTGATTGAACGTCTGGCACTTTGAAGCACTGATATGTTAAAAGTCTGAAGTCACTATGTTAAACGTACATACTGCATCAGAATAAGTGCTTGACTTTCAATTCAGTGGTTTTATTCAGCTTAAGACCTTGGTTACAGCTTTTTTCAATAAAACCTCTCAAATTACCTAGTTAAATAAGATGTTCTCTTGAATTGAATAATTTGACATACTCGAAAATGTAAAAATATCAATGTTGTTACAATTGAACTGTTTAAATTAATTTGCATTTTATATTATTTGTAAAAATATATTGGAATTTACAGTTTCAAGAAGTTTTATCGATCATCTGCATTTCTTCATGTGAATAGCAAACGAAGGCAAGCTACACTACTGCAAATAAGTATTTTACAGATATCAAAGAAAGCGGTGAAAAGAATGAAGTTTTTGATCCTTGAGGTGTCCTTATGCGCGTCTCTCCTCTAGGAAATGCTGGAATTAAGTGCATCTAACGGGTGATTATCATAGAACATAGTCTCATGAACTTATATCATTGTGCAAAATATCAATGTGATGACAATTTAGTCGGTGTGCTACATACTATTAACTCGCCTCCTACAGGAAAAAATGCATAATTTACTTTTCCAAATAAAGCATAATTACAGGTACTAAATTACACTATAATCTGATTTCTGATTTTGTCCATTATTTTGATTCCAGGTGAACCTATTGTACTGCATCATAAAAGCGGAAGAAGGAGGTGAAATCAACTTGCCGACTGTTTAGCTGTGGTAAAAGCTATCAAATCCATGAATCCAGGAACCTATTCAATTCTCAAGAACATCTCTGTCATAATGTGGTCGGACCCGTTCACCAAGGAAGGTCGCAGTAATCAAAGCATTCATTTTACTCCTATTATCAAGTAATTGAAAAGCTTTGAGGATCGAAATAATTTCTTGAAATATGTTAACTATTTCATGATTCAATGTGATTTCTTGACTATTGACATTTTAAATTATGGGACATCATGCAATTTTAGGCATTTGCCTGATGCAAATGGTTGAGCATTGCCCATATATTGTGATGAAGAAAAATTTGTTTCAAATCACTTCAATGAATATCAAGATTCAAGCATTCTGATTATACAGATTCAAGCATGGGAAGCGGTAATTTTTGTCTCAAGTTACATATTATACATAATTTAAGATTTTTTATTCTTTCCTGTTTCATTATTATGTAAGTTCTGCTGAAATTAACACGTGAGGTTTATTGGCTAAAATTACTTCCCACTCTTTTACATTAATTTCTTCCAATTTATCGAATTTCAAAGTTTTTTAGCTTCCTCAATAACCTGTCAACTCAAATTTTACTTGAATTTTTATTGCAATCTCTAGGCTTTTAAATTTCTAATAATGTATACAAATAGGTTTGGATGATAAATCATTCTATTCAAAAATTACATATCACTATACTGAGATTTGCTTTGCTTTTTCAAACTGGTTGTACTGACATTAGGACAGAAAATTTGTGCATCGCACATTAGCGAAAACTTTTGCATTATAGATAATAGAATAGAATAAATAGAAAGAATGCTTTATTATTCAAGATTACACAATACAATATATATATATATATATATATTATATATATATATATATATATATATATATATATATATATATATATATATGAAAACTCATTCAATTTACAGCTTGATTGAACAATTGCTAGCCGGAAAAATTCAATAATAATTTTTTTTCAGTCAAACACAAATCTTAAAAATGCGTAGAACAAATTATTATCTAAAAATCAAATTTTATTAATTCCGAACAAAAGCTCATATATATTAATGCGATAGTAACAACTCAGAGAATACAAATAAAAGGAACTTAAACAAATTACAAACATCTTATCTCAAATAAATTAATCATTTCCATCAAATAAGGTATTTTGTCCTGCCTTACCAGTTTGAACCATGAGCCTAAAAATAACCTAGTAACTTACATTGTAATATGCCTGTAATCCCATACCTGAGCTCCGTGACACAGTACAGCCCTTTCGCAAGCTTTAAACCATTTACATTTAGCTGGAAAGTCTACCTTAGCATTATTAAAAATGCCTCTCCATGCCAAGTTCAACCCCAGATTCGCCTTCTCAGATTTATCCTTCACTTGAGCTTCAAAATTCAGTTTTGATGTCAGCACTACTAATACCCAATGAAAATAATATTGTTACTTATACTATTTTATAAAAATAGCTCATTCAGCAATAAATACAATTTTATTTTATTAAATGATTTCTTAATGTTTTGCACGACAAATTCTGACATTTTACAACATTTTACAGGCACATAGAAGACTGGCTTATGATGGCGAAAGACTTTTGAAGGCGGTTACCTTGATTGGGATCATATCTATTAAACCTTCGAATCCTGCACTCAAAAGTAAATGTGATACCATTCAAATGGAATAAGATTGATTTGAATTGGAATTTGTTATTCCTGTATCATAGTGCATTTTTCTACTAGTTACCCTACGTATTGTACATTATTGTAATAAAGCACTAGCTGTTCCATAGTAGAAGTCTTTGAAATAAAAGGTTTCTTTTTCAAGTTAGTGTCACATTTTATATTTTTTTATCCATTGTATACGGTATATCCATTTAGTTTTAGAACATTGTATTAACACTACTATTGTTTCAAAAATAGTCTGAATGTAATTTAGAAGATGATTCTATCGTATGATTCTTCAACGAATCCATCATAACTTACAAAAACTACAGCATTTGTTCTATTTACTTGTCAATAATCGTAGTTGCAGAAGCATTTATATTTCCAAAACCAAATTTGGTATTTAATTATGAAGTATGAGTAAAGACATATTCGCCTACAAGACATAATTATTATTCGTTGAGCATTGTTCTGATGCTTCACTCCAACTGTACTTCTTCCACTACGAACTACTATACTCGCGTACTTACTAATAATAGTAAAGAGAAATAGAATAACATTTATTATCAGGCCTACATCTTTCTATTGTACTACCATAGAGGATAGAACAGAAAATATTGTTATTTCCTACTACGGTACGGTACTCATCAAGCTAAATTTCAACCAATAAAATACAGTACAACCCACAATCACGTACAAACATAGAAAAATGCGACTCCAATTAGAACGTATATTTTATTCTATATTCTATATATGGCCGATTTTCATTGGGCCGTGACGAATATGTTGGTCTTGATCGAAATTAGCCTTGTTAATTAAAGCTACTGGATGCTACTTTAGTTTACAACCAAAATTAAAGCATTCTCAGCCTCTATAGCTGGATAAATTAATCGTTGAATAAAATATTAAGGAAATATAGAAAGTAAAATAATTAAGAGAAATAAGGAATGCTTTAAGCTCCGTTCACACCAAAGTTAATAACTTAATCCTTACCGGTATAGATTCTATTAGATTGAAACGGAACTTAACAAAACTTGACTTCACTTATAACTTAATGTTCATCATGTGTATGATAAGTTATGTTCAATCTAATAGAATCTATAAGGATTAAGTTAATAACTTTGGTGTAAACGCATTTTTAAGTTACTTCTGACACAGTGTTTGATGAGATGTAGAAATATCGATTACCTATCATAATGAAAATACAAAGGTGCTGTAGTCAACATCATAATGTTGATAGTTGACAATTTTTATGTGTTACCGAGTTGCCTATGCTTACCGTAGTTGACCAAATAGAGTTAGGGCCAAGCCTAACGAAGCGTTTGAAACAAGTCGGCAAGGCAGAAATATCTCCGATTGGCTGATTATCAGGCCAATTCCCGAACGCAAACCCTATCTGCCAATCGGACAGCTTCCTGTCTGTCGTGCCGTCTGAAAATATTACTCATGTGGCTTGGCCCTTAGTTGTGTTTATTAAGCATAGGATTACTGTACCATATTGTTCGGGTCAAAAACAGGCACTGGTCAACGTCGGGGAAGGGGGGTGTATTCCATACGCCCAGACCTCATTTTTTGTTGAGATGATTTTAGAAGATGAAAGAGATTAAAGTTGATCCTTTTTATTGGAGATGATAAATTTATTATATCTCCTGTGAAGTTGATCAAAAACGACGTATTAGATTGAAAAGAGCAATTAACCATATTATTTGAAACCAAAAATGGTTTGGAATCAGTCGAGCGGTCCTTTTCATTAATTAACGTAGGTACCGTACTTACATAAACTGTCATGTAATCATTTTTTGTGGAATTACCCATAACATATTTTTTCTGCTCGCCTGCAGACTTGAAAACCCATATATAATTCAGGAATATAAATGATGGGAAGTTTTGAATTGTAGGCTACACCATTATTACATATTTGCACATTTGAAATTTCATTGGATAAAAAGTTAGCGCGAAGTAGCGCTATTGGGTGGACTGGAATGAGCGGGAAGTTTCAAACTAGCGTATTCTATTTTTCATAGCGACGACAGTTCAATCACTCAGAAACTTTATTCTGCAGAATTCAATCACATATTATGATATCCGGCTCTTGATTTTCTCTGAAATAATATTATAAACAATATTTTGTATTAATAAAAAGTGAAGTACCGTATTGTTATGAAATGATAGCCTAATGCACATGACTTTGCTGATATTTCAGCAAAGATTGTCATTATAGAAAAATAGATTTCAAGATACCACTACAGTAACTTATAGTTGAATGCTGATTATAAACAATTAAATTTTGTGTTTGATTTCACCATTCAACTAAGTTACTGTAATGGTATCTTAAAATCTATTTTTCCATACGGTAATGACAATCTTTGCTGAAATATCAGCAAAGTCATGTGCATTAAGCTATCATTTCATAACAATACGGTAGGCTACCTACTTCACATTATATTAATTCAAAATATATTGTTTTCTAGGTAGAAATTTGATGTAAGCTTACTTTCAACATGAATCTTCCAATATTTGTATGATTTGAATTCAATGTAAACTAAACTTCATTTCTAATTTTTTTTTAATTCCATTTCCAATATAAGTCACCGGTTCCATGGAACTTTGGAAATTTAAAATTCTTAGTTTATTTTTTTTTATAGAGTTGGACTAAATTTTAGCAATGTGAAATCAAACCTTATTTATTTGAAAACATTTAATCTATTAAAATTTGAGAGAGACAGTTTTGGGTTCAGTCTATTATATATCATGGTATTATATAATTTGCTGTCATTTTTTTTAGATAAATCAATTTATTTACAAAACAAAATGAATATTACAAAAAAGAACCTAATGTACTCAAATGCACCAGTATCAAGTACGGTAATAAAAAGTACTGGTACACCAAGCTTATAATCTTTTTTGAAAGACTATAATGGTCTGCATAATATGAATGCCTGTGCTAAAAAAATAATACAATACTGTAGGACTATTATAAGAAAATAATGGTTTGAGAATACCAGGTCCTAAAAAACCACATCAATACCATTTTGTGTGATATATTGAACATTTTAAAAATCGTTTTCTAAGAAGCCTGAAATCGATTTTCGACACAAGCTTTCTTCTGCTCAATTATTGGCAGAATTGATTCCTGCGCAAATCTACTCTTAATAAAATAAATTGATTCTTCAACAAAATATCCGTGTTGTCGAATTGTGTAAAATCTTTCATGAAAGCCCATATGACTTGATATATCTTCTAATTTCACATCACCAGTGCAATTTTCTAAATCAATTATATTCAGTCCTAAGGACTTGCGCAAGAATATTGAAATATTTTGCACAAATTGGCAATACAGATATTTAGTCAAGTCTCAACTTGTTTTATTCAGAGTATTGTACATAATGTAAATTTCATGCCCAGATATCATAATAATCCTATACAGCAACTTCTGTTCACATGTTTAGATGTTTATATATGTTTGTATTTCACTGGATCTCGAAAACGGCTCTAACGATTCTCACAAAATTCAGAACATAGTATGGTAGGTTTATAATATAAAGATTCGATTGCACTAGGTCTCATCCCTGGGAAAACTCGCTGAAGGACATTAAAAGGATAATTATTATTCATCCTTGGAAAATAGCTGATAATAGTTATTTCGTCGTCTGTTGGTGATGGAAGTTAGTGAGTGAGCGAGTTCATGTGTGTGGGACTGTGTCAAAACTATGACTCAGCTGTTGAACTTTTGTAATCATTCAATCAGGTACTTAGTGCCGGTTGCAAAAAAGCCGGGCTATTAGTAGATCCATCTTTTTGAAATGGTCTTCTCTGATTTGGTTCACGTGAAGTTAATCAGGATTAAAATTTAACCGGCTTTTGTGCAACTAGGCCTTTGTGAGGGAAATTTTTGCATTCCTCTGGGAATTAATCTCAATTTACTGTGATTAGATAGAACATTTCTGTATGAATGTTATTTTAATTTCTTCTTTCGTAATAAATTGTTATGCTTTTGTACTCCAGAGCGAAGCTCGGTCCCCGATATTTATAGTACACTACTGATAACCAAACTTGTTTGCAACCTTTTGTATTTCATCTTGCCATGTGTTAAGGCAAACGCACGGAGCAGCAGACAGTCATAGAAAAAAGCAAACGCCTGTGTGCAGACTCAAGGCCGGGACATATATAACCGCACCGAGCCCGCGCCGACGTACGGCCGAGCTAAGCCCACGACACGGTAATGGCGGTGGGAGAGCACACATATCCGGGCGACAGCAGTGTCTCAGTTCTGTAGTGCTACTGCGGTCTGATTTCTGAATGTGTTAAACTGATGTTGATAATAGAACACTATTTAAATCTTGTTACATCTAAATTGAATTTATAATTTAAATTTTAAACTAATTACCTGTAGACACAGAAAATGAGAATCATAGTGCTGGTATAAATATTTCAGTGCCTAATAATACATGTATCGGAAATATATATCCAGCAATAAAATTGTTATCTTCTGCCTTCTGCATCTACACGTGATTTGTCTTAAAAAACCACATCAATACCATTTTGTGTGATATATTGAACATTTTAAAAATCGTTTTCTAAGAAGCCTGAAATCGATTTTCGATACAAGCTTAATTATTGGCAGAATTGATTCCTGCGCACCTCTACTCTGAATAAAATTGATACTTCAACAAAATATCCGTGTTGTCAAATTGTGTAAAATCTTTCATGAAAGCCCATATGACTGGATATATTTTCCAATTCGACAACACCAGTCGATGCAGTTTTCAAAATCAATTATATTCAGTCCTAAGGACTTGCACAAGAATATTGAAATATTTTGCACAAATTGGCAATAAAGATATTTAGTCAAGTCTCAACTTGTTTTATTCAGAGTATGGTAGGTACATAATGCGAATTTCATTAAACGAGGAACCTGTTTATATGTTTGTATTTCACCTGATCTCGAAAACGGCTCTAACGATTCTCACAAAATTCAGAACATAGTATGGTAGGTTTATAATATAAAGATTCGATTCCAAGGTCTCATCCCTGGGAAAACTCGCTGAAGGACATTAAAAGGATATTATTATTCATCCTTGGAAAAACAGTTGATAATAATTATTTCGTCATCTGTTGGTAATGGAAGTAAGTGAGCAAGTTCATGTGTGTTGGACTGTGTCAAAATTATGACTCAGCTGTTGAACTTTTGTAATCACGCAATCAGGTACTTAGTGCCGGTTGCAAAAAAGCCGGGTTATTTTCAATCCTGATTAATTCCAGTAGATCCATCTTTTTGAAATGGTCTTCTCTGATTTGGTTCACGTGAAGTTAATCAGGATTAAAACTTAACCGGCTTTTGTGCAAATGGGCCTTTGTGAGGGAAATTTTTGCATTCCTCTGGGAGTTAATCTCAATTTACTGTGATTAGATAGAACATTTCTGTATGAATGTTATTATAATTTATTTTTTCGTAATACATTTTATATGCTTTTGTACTCCAGAGCGAAGCTCGGTCCCCGATATTTATAGTACACTGATAACCAAACTTGTTTGCAACCTTTTGTATTTCATCTTGCCATATGTGTTAAGGCAAACGCACGGAGCAGCAGGCAGTCATAGAAAAAAGCAAACGCCTGTGTGCAGACATAAGGCCGGTACAAATATAACCGCACCGAGCCCGCGCCGACGTACGGCCGAGCTAAGCCCACGACACGGGAATGGCGGTGGGAGAGCACACATATCCGAGCGACAGCAGTGTCTCAATTCTGTAGTGCTACTGCGGTCTGATTTCTGAATGTGTTAAACTAATGTTGATAATATAATATAATCTTGTTACATCTGAATTGAATTTATAATTTCAATTTTTAACTAATTACCTGTAGACACAGAAAATGAGAATCATAGTGCTGGTATATATTTCAGTGCCTAACAATACCATCAGTCATGTTTCGAAAATACTATATATCTGCAATAAAATTGTTACCTTCTGCATCTACTAGTAATTAGTTTTAAATTTAAAATTCAAGACACAGTCACGGGTGCCTTATTTAATACCTTTTGTTGTTTATTTAATTATTTATTATATTATGTCTATAATACCTTTGGCTCAACGTATTTGGTTCTACTTTTACTTCAACTTATTTCTCCGTTCAACCATATTTCTCATCACTTTGATCGTACAAAACTGAATAATTCTGTGTCTCTTCAATAAGTTTTTTACTCTCTATATTAAGGCTGTTCGGTAAACCTTTTTATTTTTATTTAAATTGAATAATCTTTTTCAATATAATTGTTAAGATCATTATAAGAGTGAGAAAAAGTGGCAACTGAAATTTTTGAGTGGTCTAATGAGCGAGTTATGGGTTGTTGAAGTGCTAAACTCTGTTTTCTCTCCAGATCATAAACGGTTTTGAATTTTCCATTGGAGTTTTTTTATACATTCAGTATATCATTGGCTTTGTTCTAATATGCGTTTTTTAGCGATTAATGCCAAAATAAACAAGTTATCGAATTTGCAAAAAATGTTACTTTTTTATTTATGAACGAAATGGGGAATAAAATGTTTTAGTTTGGAAAGAATAATTTTTTAAAATTTCAAGAGAAGTTCTAATAATATAGTCGAAACCGTTTATGATCTGGAAAGAAAACGGAATCTGGAAAGTTAGCACTTCTACAACCCATAACTCGCTTATTATACCACTTGAAAATTTCAGTTGCCACTTTTTCTCACTCTTATAATGATCTTAACAATTATATTGAAAAAATATTATCCAATTCAAATAATAAAAAGTGTACCGAACAGCCTTAAACGAGGCCGCACCTTCACCGTCGAAAAGTAATCTGAACTAGTCTGAACTAGCCCGCGGTGACGGCGCGGGCAACAAACACGGTGACGGTGCTGGCGCGGTGCGGTAGTATGTGTCCCTGTAAAAAGTAACTGACCTGTAACTTGACCTGTAAAAAGGTTTGAAGAATACGTGTTTAAAATTTGAAACTGATTGGTCAATTCTTTCTAAAGTTATTGCAGAGCATACAAACAGACGGACGACTTTGGCCCTCAGTAAGTCAAAAGTGAGAACTCGCTAACGCTCGTTCAATAAAAACCAACAATAATAATTTAACATTATATTTATTTTTAATGTATTATTATCAATTATACATGAGCAAAAAACATTACGGTACATCAACATTAATACCAGTAGGCCTATCACATAAATTTATACAGAACATGGATATTAATGAGTCATACACAGTCGATAAGAACTTCTATTGCTTATTAAGGATATTGGGGTGGCTTATTGGAGTAGGTGATAACGCGCTTAAAGGCAGAGGTGACGAACGATGCAGTCTGTGGTGCTTTGATCAATCGAGAAACTGTAACAGAAAAAAAATAAGTGGAAACAACAGAAAGATAATTATGTAAGAAAGAAATAATCTATGTATATATATATATATATATATATATATAATATATATATATATATATATATAAATGACTATGTGTTAATTTGTTACTTTGTTTGTTCCCTATAGACTTAAAAACTACTTGACAGAACGGCATGAAACTTTAGGAATATGTTGTGTGAATATTGGGGATGGTTTCTGAATAGAAATTTTGATAGGGGGACTAATAACAATTATCTATTAATCCATTCTACAGACCTATGTTTCCAAAATTGTCGGCCCAGCGGCTACCGATGAACGGGAAGATGATCATGATTGAAGATCATGTTGTGATAATATGATTTAGCATCTAAAGTTAACAGCTGTAATAGACTTATAAATTGTATACTGGTATTAATACGGTGGTTTGGAGTTGAAGTTTAGTTGATTGGTACCAGCTGAAGATAATGGTTCCTTAGAAGACCTATACAAATAATTATAACTCCCCTATCATTGAGAAACTGGAAAATGTTGGAAAAAATGATTCACCTCATGAAAGAGAGTTGTTCATATTGCATTCATTAATTACTGAAGAATGACAGAATAATTTACAATTTTTTGAATTTAGCTCAGCTTATATTCATCCTAAAATGGAAGATGGAAATAATATGGAATTCTGTGTGAATCATCGTATATCGCGTATTTTCTGGACCATCTACTGACAATCAACAACTATGAACGCATTAAATTCATCTTTGGAACACTGATTTACCTATCTATTTTATTTAATCCAACACTTTAATGATAGATATTACTACTAATTGATTGAGAAGGAATATGTTTTCGGAATAATAAATGCTGCATGACTAAGCACATAGGAAGTCCGTATTGAGATATAAATGAAAATATTGATTGTCAGATAAATTTAATGATTCAAAAAATAAAGTTAAGTGTGACATGCCTGATACCAATTACCTAGTGGAATATTTAACGCTCAACTATAACAATAATCTTACTGAATTAATTTTTCATGATGAGCTGTAAGAATTGAAATAGGCTTATAGGATGCAAGATTAGTATATTAGTATTAAAAATATAAATATGTGTTAGCTTGCTTGCATGATAATCTGTTGGCTAATTTAAGTTTTTTTTTGTTTTGCTGTTTACTTGCTTTATTCATCAAAATATGACTAATTCAGAACGAAATAGTCTGACTGCAGACTTTAGTGTAATGGATGGTTTAATGTGGGTTGACGAATTCAAATTTCGAAAAAGCTACGTATCCCAGAAGGGACAAATCTCATATAGATGTACAAATAAGTTGTGTTCAATGACCATTATGACGGATGCTAGTGGACGAATTGTTTCCAGGAGTAGCGGTAAACACTCCCACCATCCTCCCAAAGAGAAAAATAGTAGAACTCCTGTTTTATTTATTTTTCATTTTATTTAGGGTTTAATGGCCTGTATCCGATTATACGGTAATGAATTTATACAGTGAAATATTTATTGGTAATGATCAGATATATAAAAATTTAGTTTATTCAATTTCCTGGATGGATAAAAAATATATTAATATTATGAGTAAGAGTAATTCAAACCTACAATTTATAAAGAGATAATTTACGATTCAATACAGTTTAATACAGCTAAGTTGGTTGATTATGGTTACTGATGAATGAATTCGCAACTAATAAGTTCAAATAGAGAGACAAGTACTAAATACTTTAGTAGACTTTAAGAGGTACAATACCGATTTTATTACTGATGTTATTAATGATGAGTTATTATTAGAAAGATTATTACGTATTAATTGAAAGAATAAATTAATAAAGTAAGTTATTAGGTTATGGACAAGATCTACGATGAAAAAAGATTTCTAAAGGCATAAACAAGAAACGGTTTATCTTATCTGCGCTCCTCGAAACACGACCGTCCGCTACCACTGCTCCGACTCGAGTCCTGTCGGTGATAGTACTGTTGTAGTTTAAAGAAAGAAACCTGTGCCTTTGTTATTCTGAGTAGAACCGGGCGCAGTTAATTGTTACAAATAATTGAAAATTATAGTCTGATCGAGTGTTTACTTACATGATTAAAGCTATAATGGCTGTCACAAATATCAGCTTGATGTGAACAGCTCAGATTTGTGAGCTAAGTGGCCGTTCTCCAGGTTTTCACTAAATCTCTCCCAAGTTCTTATCACGGGATATCAGTAGGTGCATTACCTCTCCAAAGATAGCTGCGCTTGTTCGTAATCATCTGAAACCATTTCTTCAATTATTTTGTGGATTCAATCTGTAATAATAAAAGTATGATTAATATTATAATCCCAGCATTCAATATTTTAAAATATATATATTATTATCCTATTATTTGCTGCCAGCAGTAGGAACATGCTCAAATGCAAATGATAGGCTGTCAATGTATGATTTTCTTCACATTTCACGATTCAAGTTTACATTTTTGAGCTAGAAAAACATCAATTTCTCTATATATCTCTTTTAGAATGCTCTTAAAAACACATTAAATATCAATATTAAACTTGCGAACATAAAATATTAAATTATTTTGATGTTGCATACAAAATATTTTATGAGTTGATAAGCATAATAGCTAGACATGTTAAAATTGTTATAGTTAATCTATCAAAGATGAAATTATGGTAGTTTTAGTCTTATCTAAGTGAAAATTGGTACAAAATTATAATAAATAAACGTAGGCTCAAGTAGACGAAGTACACCGAATATGAATGTGATGATTTCGAACCTGCTTTGTGCTTAGGCAATAAGTTAGTTTATGCTAGTCGGTATTCATAAATATATTCAGTGGAGTCACTTGAGCAAGACGTCAACAGTTTAGTGGGAGTGGCAGGTGCATGTTTGATAAGAATGATAACTTAAGGTTGTGCATCACGCTTTTCAAAACTTTTTATGGTAACATTTTTCAAAGAAGGCTATTCCGATTTGGATACCATCGGTCTCACTAAATGAAGCACATCACAAGGGAAAACTCAATTCATAATTTTTACTTTTTGCGATATATAGTTTAAATCTTGGGTGAGATCCGATCCATTGCTGAATTGGGAGTAAATAAATTCATGAAACTTTGAGGGTTCATTATTCAAGATAGTTGCTCATTGTAGACCACTATTTCAACCTTTGTGGCCTCATTTTGACTCTGCCTGCAATGTTTATCCTGGAATCAGCCTTAATGGTGGAATGGAAACCACAAATGTTCACAATAAATGAAGAAACTCATCACTATAAAAAGATCTACAAGCAAAATTGATCCATGTAGTGGAAGTGACTTCAACCTTGGCCAGGAATAGGCCTGAATTATTGAGCAAAAGAATATTGAACAAGGTTGCAGCTACTGTACGAAGCATAGAAAGAGGACAAGTTGAAGAAGACCCTGAAAAGTTAGCGGGTAGACAGACCCACACCATGACCACCACTCTGTCGACGAGGCTTATTCTGCACAGTGAGGCTTAGACGCTTCACACGCATTCGGTTCGGTTCGTTACCGAAAACGAATGAGGCTTTCATACATGTCAGGTTTTAATTCGTACGGTTCTAATTAGGTATTTTCTTCTCAAAAACAGTTGTGTTTGGATTTTCACAGGTCACAGGTCATCATATTTAAATATAACAGCTGGTGTTAAATTGTAAGATGTTATTTCTTGAACAACAAAAATTTAGGGCCGGTTTCCGAGCTCGGGATTTAGCCAAGTTATAGACTTTGACTGGCTTTAAACTCTGGAGTCAGATTCAAAATAAGATGTAGTCAATTGGTTTTCTGAGTCAGAGTGTTAACGTAGTCGAGGACTCAAATAGACCCTGGAGTTTAGACATCACGTTAGACCCTGGAGTTTATAATTTCGCTTTCTGAGTGAAGGGCTTATAAGTCCAGGACTTGAATTAGATTCTCGCCTCTTTCCAAGTCAAGGATTTATCAAAAATCAGAAAGCGAAATTACATACTCCAGGGTCTAACGTGATCTCTAAACTACACAGTCTATTTAAGTCCTCGACTACGTCAACGCTCTGACTCGGAAAGCCAATTTTCTGACTCCAGAGTTTAAAGCCAGTTAAAGTCTAGAACTTAGCTAAATCCCGAGCTCGGAAACCGACCCTAAAAGTTAATTAAAAATTGTGAATTATTTGAATAGTTTCTTTTTGATTATGTTAATTTTGGATGTTTAGAGATAATTTTTTTAAATTGAAAATTTGTTCCTTGTTTTGACACATGGTATTATATAAACTTCATCTCTTCTCTCCATTGATGAAATCATATAATATTCGTGGAAAAAAATTCTCCCTGAGTTTTAATTTATATCTTTCATATTTTTTTGGCAAACTATTCATTGAGAAAAAAATGTTCCTGTGAACTAACAGAATTGAATTGACCATATGCTTTTGACTTGGGAAATTTTGAAACAGATAATCACGATATCAGGTTAAAATAAAAACAAAAAAGGCCAGCGTGTGTAGAAGACTTTGTTTCTTCCTGTTTCCCTAGCAACAAATTCGAATATGATAAAACCTATTCGTGTCGAGGGGGCGTTCGGTGCTATGCGGTTGCTATTCTGTACCGAATTCAAACCGAATCATCGCTTCACACTTATAGGAATTCGCCAAAAACGAAACGAACCGAACCGAACCGAAAGTGTGTGAAAGTAGCCTCTCGCTAGCAACGAATTGAAACCTGATGGAATTTATTAGAGTCAAGTGTCAAATAGGCGTTCGGTTCTATGCGGTTTCTATTCGGTACTGAATTCAAACCGTATTACCGTTTCACACTTATCGGGATTTGCCGAAAACGAAACGAACCGAATGAGTGTAAAACTAGCCTGACGACCACAATGCAGCAGCGTTTCCAGAGGGATGAAAACAAGTATAAAGTGATCAAGAAAGTATTGCCTGTCTCATTACATATTTGATTTCTCAGAATATCAATTCTAAGTAAATTAAATCGATTTTTTAAAATTACCATATTCAAGTTGTTTTTGATAGTATCCAAATCGAAACAGTACAAAAATGTCACCTGTAAAATGATTTCCAAGTGGGTGGCGCACAATATTTATAAAACTTTGTGGCTTGGACACACACACAGCGATCTGCAGACAGGAATCAGAGAGATCTTAGCAGGTTATAGACATGAATATCTAAAATATAGATGAAGGCCACTCTGACCGCTTCCCGCAGATTGTTCTCTGTGTGTCCCAGCCCATACTGATTTGGAGCAAAAGCAAAAATTCCATTTCATGGTGAATTGTTTACTTACTTGGTCAAAAATAATTATTGCAACAACCGTATCAGTTACTGAATCACATCTTGAACGTTCCATTAGGATGCAGTTGATCAGTTTGGCACTGTAAAATATAAATAATAAGTTCAAGTTAATTTATAAGGAAAACTTTTGTATAATATTAAATTTAACATTAGCATGAAAAAAGTTGGCGATCAAATGAAAACTACTCATTCAAAGAGGGTAAATAAATACAGCGATACTTAAGTACAGCTGATTATACGAGTCACACTGGCAAACAAGGAATCTTCCTTCTGCAGGTATTTTTGCCTCACCTACTGTACTCATGCATGTGAGCATAAATTTAATCTTAATTTATTAATACTATTATCATAAATAAGGATATCATTTTGTTATAATTTCTAATTAAATAGATTAACATTTCCTTAATTTTTATGTTTGTATCTTGTTTTTGGCAAATAAATTCATTCATTCAAGTAGGCTTATAGTTAGGTCAATGCTATAATGCCAGTAGAAAAGATAGGACAACAGCGTTGCCGATTTCCTGTATTGCCACTGGCTCCTATAATAGAGAATAGCTGATTCGGAATAACATATCTGATGTAACCCAATATTAAATGTGCATTCTATTTAATAATAATAATAAATAATATTTTATTCGTCAAGAAAATATATTATTCAATTAGTAATTCATAAATTTTCATGATTTAAATTAAATCTTTTTGTAAGGTCTAATTAATTAGGTATATTTTTACATTGTAAAAAAACAATCATGTGAAGCAACATGAGGATAGAGCAAAACTTATTTCAATTTCCAAAGCAATTTGATTTGTCAAATGATAGACAAGAATAGCAACACCAATGTTTATCAAATGCTGCCATTAGGTGGACCTCATAGTACCAGAGTTATTATATTTATATTGAGTTAATATAAAGCAAAAATACCAGCGGCTTGAGTTAACAGTGAAATTTACAACATAAGAGCCCTATACTAAACCATTAAATTAAACACCATGAGATGTTTTTTATGCTATTGTTTCTCTATGATGCTACAAATTACAGTAGTCTGAGTACCGTATATAAATTAGCTTCAAACAACCAATCCAATCAGCTCTAGGGCTTCAGTGAGTCTGGTTGAATTTCATTCAGTTTATAATTTGGTTAATGGAAAACTTTTTATAAAATACTGAAAAACTTTATTTTCTAAAACAATCCACATTTGGCTAAACCACTCTAAGCTTAATCTTGAATCATTTCTCTAAATGGATTTTCCAACAAGTAGCCTGACTGCAGTAGGCCTACATGTAAATCACTTATGTTAGCAAATCCTTTTTTATTTAATTTATTGAATAAATGATGCAGTAACCTAACTACAGTATTTAAAAGAAGATGAAATTCATAAATATCTCACAATAGGGAATAAGGTCTAAATATATTTAGCCTATTCAGTACCCCTACTTCTAATATTATTCAAGTATTCTAATGATAGAACAAAGAAATTAATAAAAGTTGCTAGCCTATTATTAATAAATTAAATTTGCTATTTTAAAATAATATTTTCAACTTTAGTAACTTAGTCCACATTAAACTTACCTCAGGATGAGAATTATTGAGAAACCAAATTCTGTCACAATGTAATAGATATCACTAAGCAAAAAGTATATTTTTGTATTATCCCAATCCTAATTATAATTACATTTGAATACATTACATAAAAAAAGATTAGCCTGTAAAACAATACTCTATAAGAAGCTGTTTCTGTTGCAAAATGCAAATGTACGTTACACTTACCTTAATTATTATTATTATTATTATTATGCATAACATAACCTATAAACTTGATGCTATTATATTGAAGACATATTAAATTTTCTAAAAAATAATAGATATGTACGTATTATTATTTTATTATAAAATATTATATTATCTGGAAAATATTAAATTACTTCTACTTATTTTTTGGTACAATCGCAAATCATATGAATAGTCTATAATTGAAAAAGAACGACAAACCAGGTCCAAAAGTCCATATCATTCTAGAAAATAAGTCAGACTTGAACCATTTCTCAATGTCAAAACTTATATTATCTTTGATAAGAATCAGCAAGCCACCCACAGCTCGGCCACGTCTGTTATCTCTAATAGCCACTCTTTCCAATATTTTAAAACTATCAAATATAACTGAATCATTATCTTATTATAAGCCCATGTTTCTGATATGGCAACTATATCAAATGAATTGATTCTTTGGCGCTGCTGGCCATCAATTGAAAGCAAATTACTCAATCCGTGACAGTTCCAAAACATTATTTTCAGTCGAGAATTAGACTTAATTGAAGGATTAAAATTATGAGCCTCTTTAAAGGGTAAATGACTACGTCTACTGACATTTAGCGACTCCAGATTAACAAGTCTCTCACACTCGATGACTGGACTCACCCCTCCGTCTCCTATGGTGGACCAGCATCGCCGGGAAGCACACTAGGACTAGCACCAAGTGAGTGTCGAGCCCGTTCCTCGTTTGTCGACCGCAACACACGTTGACTGCCCCCGGCCCCCGTCCTCAGCCAGCCAAGCAGGTTGTTGGCAGGGCGCGGCGGCTGACTCGCGCTGTCGCCGTCCCTCGCCGCCTCCACACATCGATTTCGCCGACCATCTCCCCGTCGTCTCTTCGCACTGTGGTGTCCTCTCGATACATCAGTACGTCGCCTTTGAGTTATTGAATTCTCAGGGTGCTGAAGGGTGTCAAATAATGTAGCTCCTTGTCTTATTACTGTTGGGGTCGCGAGATCGGAAGCCGGGCTGCAGGGTGCAGGAGAATCGAGAGCACCAGGTGATTGGTTGGGTGTGATAGGGTAAGATCCCAGAAATCGTATGTCGGGAGAACTCGACAACCGGATGATCCTCCTATTTCTAGAAAGCACACCGCCGTCACCGTCAACATCAGCCATCGGCACCGTCACTTCACCAACTTCACTCATCACAGTCTGTTTGACAAATTTTCCCAAGTGTTTGGAGAATAATCGTTTTCCGTGGCGATTGAGATGGAGACCATGTTTTGTGAAGTTGAATCTCCGGAGGAAGTCATTAATGTCTAGGTAGAATAGCTGCAGCGCACCAACATAGTCATCCACCACTCTAGATACGTAAGAGTTGGAGTAGAGTATGCTCTCGTTAAGTGTTAGGTCGTCATAGCGGCAGGGTACACTGCATATTACAATTTTCGACTTGAGCTTGAGTTCAAGAAGAGAGCTGATTCCTTGGAAGATGGTTAATTGATGAGGTTCATTTTTATGAAAGTCATTAGTACCAGCCAATATAACAATGACATCATCCTTAGTAAAGTCACTGACAAAATGGAGTCCATCGTGAATGATGTGTTTCAATTTAGCACCGGGCTTGGTGTAGACAAAAATTTCGAAATCGTCATATAGATGATGGAGGTATTTACTCACCTCTTTTCCTTGACTGTCTGCTAATATTGTCATCCTCCTTTTCTTCTTACTATAGGTTGAATCACTACGTTTCATGCAAAGAGTCTTAGATTCACTTTCCTTATTAGGTCTGTGAATTTGAGCTTTGACTAGTAGCTTGTGAGTAGTAGGCTCATCATTTTTGATGGAGACAACGTATCCCCAGAAATTGAAGACATATTAAATTTTCTAAAAAATAATAGATATGTACGTATTATTATTTTATTATAGAATATTATATTATCTGGAAAATATTAAATTACTTCTACTTATTTTTTGGTACAATCGCAAATCATATGAATAGTCTATAATTGAAAAAGAACGACAAACCAGGTCCAAAAGTCCATATCATTCTAGAAAATAAGTCAGACTTGAACCATTTCTCAATGACAAACACATTACAAGTATTCCCACTTTGGCACCGATATTTTGAGTTCCAGATATTTCCAATTCCGCCATCTGCCAAACAAGTAATTTGAGTTCCAGATACTCCCAATTCCGCCTAGCAACATATTTCGAGTTCCGGATATTTCCAATTCCGCTGTCTGACAAATATTCGGAGTTCCACCCAGCAACAGTTTTCAAGCATAGGACATTTAACATTGATATTTTGAGTTTCAGATATTCCCAATTCCGCGGCCCCACTGGAGCTACGGTTACCGTAACTGTAGCCACTGCCCCATACTATCATACAGTATGGAAACTTGGCTAGTACCCTGACGCCAAAATCCGCCATCTTGTTAGGAAGCGCCGCATTGTAATAGTATTGATGGTAGGCTCGGATCACTTTAATGATCCGGATCTATTGATCTCATTCACTGCCACGAGCCAATCAGAAGACCAGGATTGGAACTTCCCAAGGTCATGTGACGTGTCCATGGTGAGGTTCACGTTATAATGACAGTATTTGATCAACTTTGGTTTTGCTATCATTCGTCAAAGCTGGTGGTACTATCCTTTTCTAGGTCCACAAACATGCCAATTATATTTTTGACAGTGTAGAAATATAATCAATTAATGCAGAGAATCGGCATCGCTATTCTTCTATCTTTATCCACTGCCATTATAACGTGGATCTCACTATAGTATTTGCGTCATGTAAAAAGCATTGGTCAGATAGGCGTTTGATTACAAGTTTCCATTCTGTACCTATTCTGTGGCTCTACAGTGTCAAGTAACAGTATACATACAGTACGGAAACTTGGCTATACCCTGACGCCAAAATCCGCCATCTTGTTAGGAAGCGCCGCATTGTAATAGTATTCATGGTAGGTTCGGATCACTTAAATGATCCGGATCAATTGATCTCATTCACTGCCACGAGTCAATCAGATACCAGGATTGGAACGTCCCAAGGTCACGTGACGTGTTTAGTATTGGGGCCATGTAAAAAACATTGGTAAGATAAGCGTTTGATTACAAGTTTCCATTCTGTATCTATTCTGTGGTCAAGTTGTATTCTGTGGCTGAACGGTTGCTCATGAATCATGACTGACAGATGTTTCGTCTGCTGCTTACATTTATAAACAAAACTAGAACCTGACCAATCTCATTGTATAATCAATTGAAATGAAAAACCATCAAGTGATTTGAGTTGTTTATGTTATTGATTTTCATTTTTTATGTTATTGATTTTTGTAATCATGCATTTCTGTGCACCCAAATACATTAAAATGGAGTCCATAGAAATTGTAAACAACCTCGTATTCAGCCCAGTGAACTCTAAACTAACTGGAATGGACTAGCAACACAAAAAAAGTGAGGCAGCTGGTAAAGATAGGCAACCCGCATTGCTGTGGGATTCGTTCATTTTGTTAGGCATTGGCTCTTATGAGAGAATGCATTGCACAGTCTCAATTTCTATTTTATTTCTATATTGTATGTCTTATTCCACGGAAGCGTTATTTTTCCTTTATTAAGCAGTTCATTGTTAACTTTTTGAGAGCAAAAATAATGAAACAGGTTGAATATTAATAAAGAAAAGAATTTTTTATTTGTGACTGCAGTAGTTTTAGTATTGTCAATTTTTCACAAGCATGGGAATAACTTTGGGCCAGATTTAAGAGAAGCGTATTATTTATTTATTTTTATTTATTCAACAAGGACAAATATAAACTGTCATTAAATGATTGGGAATAAAAAAACAGGCTCATAGTCCAATCTCATATTTTTCACAATAAAAGTAGGTAAATAAAATAAATTATGATGATTCAATAACACAGGATTATTAAATTATGTAATGATAGCAATATACTAGGTATTCTGATAACATTTCAAATCAGTGTGGGAGTTTCAGAAATGATGCAAAGAAATCTATGAAGAAACATTATATCAATTGTATTATAATTATGACCATATGATAAGCAAACAGTAAAATATGCTAAATAATAATTATTTTATAATTATAAATTATATAAACAATAATACACATAAAATTATTTTATAATTGTAAATTGAACGATTATTAAATTTATTTGAAATGGGAAGATTTCAAAAATTAATTACAATTCAGCTGATAGCAATATCATATTTTTCAAAATAAAAGTAGGTACCTAAAATAAATTATGTCATCTCATGATGATAACACAGAATTATTAATCATTATTGTAAAGCTGTGTTTACAGCATAGAGATCCCGGGTTTAAACCCTCTCAATACCAAAAGTTTTTTAACCAGATCACTCCTGTGTTATCGGATGGGCACGTTAATTTGTCGGTCCCGGCTGAAGTATGACAGTCATAAGGCCCATTGACGGCTTAAATTATATATTCAGGCAGTGGGACCTTCCCGCAAGGGACTCCCCACCAACAAAAGCCATACGAATTTACTTTTTTAGATGTGTTTACACAAAATTCATTAAATGTTTATTTTTTCGTACTTATAGATTCTATTAGATTATAGTATTATACTATCAGATTCTATTAGTATTATATGCTGCTACTTACACTTAATTTATATTATACATTATACATAAAATGTATGATATGCCTACTGTACCTACAAAATATACCGTATACAAATATTATGATAAATAAACTATATTTATTATATGCTGATGCTTAACACCAAATTTATATCCATAAATTACATCATACATAGAATGTGTGATAGAATGAATGATAGTCTTTGTAGGGAAACATTCACAATTTCTGCATCAGATATTATTTATTCTTTTTTGAATAAGGATTAATTTGTTCTTCAACTATGTTTTTATTTTAGATGCTATAAAGTAGGCCGAAATTTTCAATAAACATAGAACCTATCACAGTACGGTATAACTTACTAGGAATATAACCAAATTTGTTGTTTTATTTTTGGTCAAATAAACTGATCAATATAGAAAGAAGTATTGGAAATGTATGTGAAACAAAAAGATTTCTTCAAATCAATTAACAGAATAAAAATGTTTGACTTACCTGTGAAATGGTATTTCATTTCCTTTAACATGCCCATTCTTGCATCCAAATGCAACACAATACATCACCATTTTTCGGTCGTATTTCTATTCAATTCTACGCATTTCACTACAAATACATCACAATATTTAAGAGAAAAGGTTGTGATCTAATACTAATAGCCCTAATACTCATTCAAATCCGTTTTTAAACTTTAAAAATGAAAAATCGTACTCAAGAGCTGCAACAGCCTGCTTGAATGTATGAGTACGAGAGAGAAGGGAATCCCACACGGTATGTCTGTCTCACTCACTCCGCCTTACACACTTTTGGTTGTAGCTAAGCATTGGACAGCCCGTTCCAGTTAGTTTAGAGTTCACTGATTCAGCCATGTCTGTTTATGTTTAGCTACTCTGTTTACGTTCTTTTCCATCAGTAGAAAGTAGGATGAGCTTGATCAGTAAACGAACCGGATAAATGACGTATTTTTTTCTTATCATTTAGATCAAAGAGGTTTCAAACTCACAATGCCTATGCCTTCCCAATGCTAGCTCTTACTTGAAATTGAAGGCTGCCATTGAGGTATTTTAGCGCGATATATTATATCTGTGGCTTGGTGCAAAAACTACCAAAATCATTCTCTTTCAAAAATGAGTTTAATACACTAATATATCATTAAAATCGATTATTTTTAGTTCCTGAAGTGCTAATGTCCTATCTCAAAGCAATAAAAAGTTATAAAATTTATACAACCAATGTCATGATTTAGTACGGTAAGTTAGTTTTAGTATTTAGTAATTCCACTTTTAAAGTTTGAAAACTACTAATGAAGACATATTTTTTTAGATTGTCATTTATACTCCGTGCCAGAACTACCAATGTCGACTTCTGCACTTCTAGCACTCGCATTTCCGTATCAAAATGCCGTAGTTCGAAAATAAAAGGTGAACTTTCAAGCTGATTTGTGAGAAAGTTGATATTTTGACATAGGTAGTTCTTGCACCAAACCACAGATATAATATAATTTTTTTTTTATAATATTATAGATTACAAGGATCTTTAAGATCTTTAGTATGTAATAATCTTGCAGGTTGTCCCCTCAATGGCCGATTTCAATTCCAAATACAGTAGCGCTCCATGTGAGTCTATTCATCGTTTGTTCAGAACGATGATCAGGATCAGAGCCACGTTCACTCAACGGTCTCATGTCTCATCGTTTACTCACCGATCAGTGGCTTTGAACTCATCCAATGGTTGTGTTTGTTCTTGTATTTATTGATGGAGTGCGTCTGCTGGAAAATAGGCTAATATAGATGAGACAAAAATGGTAAATATTTTTTTTAGGTACCTAGCTAAACCTTTATGTTCATTGTTCTGATAATCATTCCTGTATCAAAAATTATACATATTAATAAACCCCTTGATTTCTTTACTCTGCCAAGAAAAAAAAATTAGATTAGACCTATTTGTTTACCATTTCGGTTTATTGTCCTTTAAAAGATGGTAATTTGTCATTCATTAGCATTAAGTTTTTTGTTCCACTGTTTTGAACATTCAAATCAGTCTTAATAAGATGCTGTTCAATAATAAATCTCAATTTTCTAAGCAGCAGAATTGTTACAAAATTATTAGCTATTTATTTTAACCTTAACATGTGTAGGCTACCATGTACCTACGTCTTGAATAGTAGGCTATATTTGAAGATAGATTTGTTATGGTATTATTGTTAAAATCATCAATACTTATGATTGTTTGAATTTGTCATGTCAACTTCTATTTTTAAAGTTGATTATGGTAAGCTTATGAGAACAGTCATAAGCTGACTAGCAACATATAACTTTAACGGTACCGGTACGGTACTGGATACTGAATAACTGAATGTTGTAAGTTTA